>NC_133753.1:109571302-109580615 GCF_036562045.2 Rhinolophus sinicus | reverse complement strand
ATCGTAACCCTAAACCTAAATTTAACACTAAACCTAAGCCTAATCATAACCCTAACCCTAACACTAACCTAACCCTAACCCTAACCCTAACATTGACCCTAATCCTCACCCTAACCCTAACCCTAACATCGACCCTAACCCTAAACCTAACCGTAATATGAACCTAACAATAACCCTAATATTGAACGTAACCCAAACCCAAACACAAACTATAAACCTAACCCTAAACCTAACCCTAACATTGACCCTAACCCTAACAATAATACTAAACGTGACCCTAACCTTAATATTAACCCTAACCCTAACCCTAACATTGACCCTAACCTTAAACCTAATCCTAACCCTAAACAAACCCCTGAATGTAACCCTAATCCTAACCCTAAACCTAACATTGACCCTAATCTTAGTACTAAATCTAAACCTAACCCTAACCATATCCCTAACATTGAACCTAACCCTAAACCTAACCCTAATATTGACCATAAACAAACCCTAACCCTAACCCAAACCCTAAACCTAACATTGACCCTAACCCTAAGCAAAACCCTTAATCTAATCCTAACCCTAACCCTAACCCTATCACTAAACGCTAACCCTAACGCAAACGCTAACCGTAACCCTAACATTAACCCTAACCATAAACCCTAATCTGAACCCTAACCCTAAGCGACGCCTAACGCTAACCTAAGCCTAACCCTAACCCTAACCCTAACCCTAACTCTAAACCTAACTTTTATCCTAACACTAACCCTTACCATAACCCTACACCTAACTCTAACGCTAACCCTAACACTAAACCAAAACCCTAACCCTAACCCTACCCTAACCGTTACCTATACCATAACCCTAACCGTAGCACTAACGCTAACCTAACCATAACTCTAAAAATAATATTAACCCTAACGCTAAACCCTACCCCTAACCCTAACCTAACCCTAAACCTAACCCTAACCCTAACCCTAACCCTAACCTAATCCTAACCCAAACCCTCACCCTAACCCTAACCCTTACCCTAACCTTAACTTAAACCTAACTCTAACCCTAACCGTAACCCTATACTTAACCTAACCATAACCCAAAACCTATCCCTAAACATAACCCTAACCCTAACCCTAACCTAAGCCTAAAACTAACACTAACACTAAATCCTAAACCCTAACCCTAACGTAACATTAGCCCTAACACTAACCCTAACCTAACCCTATCTCTAACCCTAACCATAACCCTAATCCTAAAGCTAACCCTAACCCTAACCCTAAACCCTAACCCTAACGCTAAACCTAACCCTAACACTAACCCTAACCCTAACCATAAACCCTAATCTTAACACTAACCATAACCCAGAGCCTAACGCTAACCTAAGCCTAACCTTAACCCTAAACCTAATCCTAACCGTAACCCTAACCTAACCCTAAACATAAACCTAACCCTAACCTAACGCTAACCTTAACCCTAAACGTAACATTTATCCTAACAATAACCCTTAGCCTATTCCTACACCTAGCCGTAACCCTAACACTAACACTACACCAAAACCCTAACCCTAACCCTAACACTAACCCTAACCCTACCCTAACCTTAACCCTAAACACTAACCCTAACCCTAATCCTAACCCTAACCCTAACCCTAAACTAACCCTAACCCAAAACCTAACCCATACACTAACCCTAACCCTAACCGTAACCTTAAACCTAACCCTAACCTAACCCTAACCCTAACATTTACCCTAAACCTAACCCTAACCCTAACATTTAACCTAACCCTAATCTAACACTAACCCGACAGCTACCCCTAACCCTAACCCTAACTCTAAACCTAACCCTAATCCTAATCCTAACCCTAAATTTAACGCTAAGCCTAACCCTACCCTAAACCTAACCTTAACATTTACCCCAAAGCTAACACCAACCCTATCCCCACCTCTAACCCTATTCCGAACCCTACCCTAAACATAACCCTCACGCTAACCCTAATCGTAACACTAACCCCAACATTAATATTTACCCTAAACCCTAACCCTAACCCTCACCCTGATTCTAAACCTAACCGTAAACCTAACCCTAAACCTAACCCTAATCCTAACCCTAACCCTATCCCTAACATTTACCCTAACCCTATCCCTAAACCTAACCCTAAACATAACCCTTCAAGTAACTCTAACCCTAGCCCTAATCCTAACACTAAATCTAACCCTAACATTTACCCTAACCCTAACCCTAACCCTAAACCTAAACCTACCCCTTACCTTAACCCTAACCTTAAACCGTAAACACTTACTCTAACATAACACTAACCCTAACCCTAACCCAAGCCTAACCCTAACACTAACCTAACCCTATCCCTAACCCTAACCCTAACCCTAACCCTAACCTAAAACTAACCCAAATCCTAAACCACACCCTAACCCTAAACCCAACCCTAACCGTAACCTAACCCTAACACAAACCCTAACCTTAACCCTAACCGTAACCCTAAACCTAACCCTAACCTTAAACCCTAAACGTAACCTTAACCTTAACCCTAACCCTAATGTTAACCTAACCCTAACCCTAACCCTAATCCTAACCGTAACCCTTACCCTAACCTAAACTTAACTCTAAAACTAACCCTAACCCTAACATTTACCCTAGCACTAAACCTTACCCTCACCCTAACCCTAACCCTAACCCTAACCCTAACACTAACCCTAACCCTACCCTAACCTTAACCCTAAACACTAACCCTAACCCTAATCCTAACCCTAACCCTAACCCTAAACTAACCCTAACCCAAAACCTAACCCATACACTAACCCTAACCCTAACCGTAACCTTAAACCTAACCCTAACCTAACCCTAACCCTAACATTTACCCTAAACCTAACCCTAACCCTAACATTTAACCTAACCCTAATCTAACACTAACCCGACAGCTACCCCTAACCCTAACCCTAACTCTAAACCTAACCCTAATCCTAATCCTAACCCTAAATTTAACCCTAAGCCTAACCCTAATCCTAAACCTAACCTTAACATTTACCCTAAAGCTAACACTAACCCTATCCCTACCTCTAACCCTATTCCGAACCCTTACCCTAAACATAACCCTCACGCTAACCCTAATCGTAACACTAACCCTAACATTAATATTTACCCTAAACCTAACCCTAACCCTCACCCTGATTCTAAACCTAACCGTAAACCTAACCCTAAACCTAACCCTAATCCTAACCCTAACCCTATCCCTAACATTTACCCTAACCCTATCCCTAAACCTAACCCTAAACATAACCCTTCAAGTAACTCTAACCCTAGCCCTAATCCTAACACTAAACCTAACCCTAACATTTACCCTAACCCTAACCCTAACCCTAAACCTAAACCTACCCCTTACCTTAACCCTAACCTTAAACCGTAAACACTTACTCTAACATAACACTAACCCTAACCCTAACCCAAGCCCTAACCCTAACCCTAACCTAACCCTATCCCTAAAGCTAACCCTAACCCTAACCCTAACCTAATACTAACCCAAACCCTAAACCTAACCCTAACTCTAAACCTAACCCTAACACTAACCTAACCCTAACCCAAACCCTAACCTTAACCCTAACAGTAACCCTAACCCTAATCCTAACCTTAAACATTAAACCTAACCTTAACCTTAACCCTAACCCTAATGTTAACCTAATCCTAACCCTAACCCTAACCCTAACCGTAACCCTTACCCTAACCTAAACTTAACTCTAAAACTAACCCTAACCCTAACATTTACCCTAGCACTAAACCTTACCCTCACCCTAACCCTAACCCTAACACTAACCCTAACACTAAACCCTAACCCTAACCCTAACCTTAACCGTAACCCAAACCTAACCCTAACCCAAACCCTAAAGCTAACTCTAACCTTAACACTGATTCCTAACGATAACCGTAACCCTAACCATAACCCTAACGCAAACCTAACCCTAACCATAACCTAACACTAACCCAATCCCTAAACTTAACCCTAACCCTAACCCTAACCTAGCCCTAACTCTAACCCTAAACCTAACCCTAACCCTAACCTAAACCTAACCCAAACCCTAACCCTAACCCTAAACCTAACCCTAACCTTAACCCTAAACCCTAACCCTAACCAAAACCCAAAACCTAACCTCAAACCTAACGCTAACCTAAACCTAACCGTAACCCTAACCCTAACCCTAATCCTAAACCTAACCTAACCCTATCCCTAACCCTAACCCTAAAACTAACCCTTATCCTAACCCTAAGAATAACCCTAATCATAACCCTAAACATAACCCTAACCCTAACCTTAACCTTAAACCTAAACCTAAACCTTAACCCTAACCCTAACGTAACCCTAAACCGAAACATAACCCTAACCTAACCCTAACCCAAACCCTAACCCTAACACTAACCCTAACATAACCCTAAATCTAATCCTAACCCTAGCCCTAACCCTAACCCTAACCCTAACCCTATCCCTACCCTAACCCTAACCCTAACCCTAATCCTAAACCTAACCCTAACCCTAAACCTAACCCTAACCCTAACCCTAACCCTATCCCTAACCCTAACCCTAACCCTAACCCTAACCCTTACCGAGACCATAACTCTGACCTGACCATTTATGTATACCTGGTTGTAGGCAGAACCCGAATCCTGTCCAATTCCTCAAACTCACCTAAGCATCACCTCGTACACCACCTGTACAGAAGAAGCCGAACCCTGTCACTCCGTAACCCTCACCATAACTACCATCCCAAGCCTGTCTCCACCCTCTCGCTATCTGGGGCCCTGACACTGACACGAACCTTAACGTATATCTGGCTGCAGGCAGAAGCGGCACCCTGTTCCATCCCTCACCCGCTATCTAACCACTTCCCTAACCATGTCCTCACCCTTGCGCCAACTGTGGCACTAACAATGACCCGAACCTTAATGTACACTTGGCTGGACGTAGAAGCTGAACCCTGTCCCATGCCCTAACCGCACCCAAACCGCTTCCCTGACCTATTCCCCACACGCGCTGACTGGGCCCTGACACTTACCCAAACCAAAATGCAAACCTGGCTGTAGGCAGACGCTGAACCCTGTCCCTTCCCTCACCTGCACCCTAAACACTTCCCTAACCTTGTCCCCACCCTTGCGCTAACCGTGCCCCTAACACAGACCCAAACCATGATGAATACGTGGCTGTAGTCCGAAGTCGAACTCTGTCCCATCGCTCACCCGCATCCTAACCACTTCCCTAACATTGTACCCACTCTCGCGCTAACCGTGGCGCTAACACTCACCCGACCTTAAATTTGTACATTGCTGTCTTGAGAACACCGTCACCCTAACTACCACCCCAAACCTGTCTACACGCTCGCGCTTACTGGGGACTTCACAATGACCAGAACCATAATGTATACCTGCTGTGGGCAGAAACCGAACCCTGTCCCATCACTGACCTGCACCTTAAACATTTCCCTAACCTTGAGCCCACGCTCGCGCTAACCGTGGCCCTAACACTGACCCAAACCTTAATGTATACCTGGCTGTAGGCAGAAGCCTGTTCCATCCCTAACCCGCTCAATAACCGCCTCCCTCACCTTGTCCTCACCCGCGCTCTAACCGAGGCCCGAATTCTGTCCCGACCTTAATGCATGCCTGGCTGTCGGCAGGAGCCGAACCCTGTCCCATCCCTAACACGCACAATAACCGCCTCCCTCACCTTGTCCTCACCCGCGCTCTAAACCAAACCTAACACTAACCCTAACATTAAATCTAATGCTAACCATAACCAAAACCTACAATAACCTTCACCCTCACCCTCACCGTACTCTCACCCTCACCTTTACTCTAACCTAACACTAAACCTAACGCTAACCCTAACCCTAATATTGACCCTAAACCTAACCTTATACCTAACATTGAACCTAAGCTTAACCCTAACGTTAACATTGACATTAAACCTAACCCTAAGCCTAAACGAAAACCTAAACCTAACCCTGACCCTGACCCTGATACTGATACTGACCCTGACCCCGCCCCTGACACTTACCTAACCATAACCCTAACCCTATGCCTAACATTGACCGTAACCATAACCCTAACACTAACCCTAACATTGACACTAACGCTAACGGTAACCGAAACACTACATTAAACTTCACCCTCACCCTCAATCTCACCCTCTCCCTCACTCTCACCTAAAACTAACCCTAACGCTAACCCTAACCCT
Organism: Rhinolophus sinicus; assembly: GCF_036562045.2. Classification (NCBI taxonomy): domain Eukaryota; kingdom Metazoa; phylum Chordata; class Mammalia; order Chiroptera; family Rhinolophidae; genus Rhinolophus; species Rhinolophus sinicus. The sequence continues at coordinate 109,574,401 of NC_133753.1, read as the reverse complement.
GATTTGTTCCTGAACCTAACATTGAACCTAACAATAACACTAACCCTACAACTAACCCTAAAACTAACTCTAAACCTAACTCTGACCCTGACCATACACTGACTGTGACCATGGCCCTAACCCTGAACCTGACCCTAAACCTAAGCCTAGCTTTGACCCTAACCCTAACATTGACCGTAACCCTAACCCGAACCCTAACCCTAATCTAACCCTAACCCTAACCCAAATCCTAAACCCTAAACCTATCCCTAAACCTAAACTAACGCTAAACTTAACCCAAAACTTAACCCTAACCCTAACATTGAACCTAACCATAACCTTAACCCTAAAGATAATATTGAACCTAACCCTTAGCCTAATAGTAACCTTGACCCTAACCCTAACCTTAACCCTAAACCTAACACTATCATTGACCCCAAATTTGAACATAACCCTAACCCTTACCCTAACCCTAATATTGACCCTAAGCATAAACGTACACCTAACACTAAAATTGACCCTAACCGTAAACCTAACCCTAACCCTAACATTGACCCTAACCCTAACCCTAACCCTAAACCTACAATTGACCCTAACCGAAACTTAACCCTAAAACTAAACCTAACCCTAAAACTAACACTGACCCTAATTCTAACCCTAAACAAAACCCTACACTAACCTTCAGCTTCACCCTCATCCTCACCCTAACACTAACCCTAACTCTAATATTCACCCAAAACATAACTCTAATTGTAACATTGACCCTATCCTATCCTAACCCTGTGCCTAACCCTAACCTTAACATTGACCCTAACCTTACCCTAAATCTATCCCTAAGACTAAACCTAACAATGACGCTAACCCTAACCGTAACCATAACCGTAACCCGAAACCTAACCCTAAACCTAACATTCAAACTAAACCTAACCTATCACTAACCCTAACCCTAACAATGATCTAAACCTAACATTGACGCTAACCCTAACCATTACCCTAAACCTAACTATAACCCTCACCCTAACCCTAAACCTAACTCAAATCCTATCCCTAAACCTAACATTAACATTGACACTAAACCTAACCCTTACCCTAATCCTAACCATCTCCTTAAACCTAACTCTAGCCCTAAACCTAATCCTAACCCGAATTGTACCAAACCTAACACTAAACATAACCCTCACCATAACACCGACCCTGACCCTGACCCTGATCCTGACCCTAACCCTAAACAGAAACATAACCATAACCGTAACGGTAACCCAAAACCTAACCGTAAAACTAATATTGACCCTAACCCTAACCATATCCCTAACATTCAACTTAACCCTAACCCTAACGTTGACCCTAACCATAAACCTAAACTTAAAACTAACACTAATCCTATACCTAAACCTAACACTGAAACTTACATTAACCCTAATCCTAACCCTAACCCTAACCCTATCCCTAACATTGGCCCTAACCTAATCCTAATATTGACCGTAACCCTAACCCTAAACCTAACCCTTTCCCTAACGCTAACCCTAACCCTAAACCTAAAACTAACCCTAAACCTGACCCTGACCCTGACCATAACCCTAAACCTAAACCTAATGATAACCTAACCCTAACATTGACCCCAACCCTGACCCTAGACCTAACCTTAATCCTAACTCTAACCCTAACACTGAGTCTAAATCTGACACTGATCGTGACCCTGATCCTGACACTGACACAGGTCCTAACCCTAACCTTAATCCTAAAACAAACCTAACCCTAACGCTAATCCTATCCCTAAAATAGACCCCAACCCTAACCCTAACCCTAAATCTAACCCTAAAATTGACAATAACATTAACCCTAACCCTAAATTTAAACCTAAACCTAACGCTAACCCTATCCCTAATATTGACCCTAACCCTAACCCTAAGCTTAACCCTAACACTAACCCTAAACATAACACTAACCCTAACGCTAACACTAACCCTAATATTGACCCTACCTTAATCCTTAACCTAACCCTAACCCTATCTCTAACACAACGCTAAACATAATACTAACCCTAATATTGACCCATTCCCTACCTCGAAACATAACCGTGACCCTATTACTAACCCTAAACCTAACATTAACTCTAACCCTCAACCTAAACCTAATTTTAACCCTAACATTGACCATAACCCTAACCCTAACACTAACCCTAAACCTAAACCTAACCCTAATATTGACCCGATCCCTACCTCGAAACCTAACCCTGACCCTAACATTGACCCTAATTCTCACCCTAACCCTAAAACTAAACCTTATCCTGAACTTAACCCTATCTCTAAACCTAACCCTAAACTTTACCCGCACCCTAACATTAACATTGACTCTAACCCTAAAACTTACCCTAACACCAAAACAGAACCCTAAACCTAACCCTAACCCTAAACCTAAACTTAACACTAACCTTAACATTGACACTTACCGTAACCCTAATTCTAACCCTAACCCTAACATTGAACCTAACCCTAACCCTAACCCTAACAATTCCCTTAACGCTAACCCTAACCCTAACCCTAAAGCTAACCATAATCCTAACCCTGACACTAACCCTAACCCTAAACTAACGCTAAACCTAACACTAACGTAACCCTAACCCTAATATTGACGATAAAACTAACCCTAACACTAACCCTAATATTGACCCTAACCATAAAACTAAACTAACCCTAAACCTAATCCTAACCGGAACCCTAACATTGATCATAACCCTAACTCTAAATCTAACCCTAGTCCTAAACATAACCCTAACCCTAACCCTAAATCTGACCATGACCCTGAACCTGACCTGGAACCTGAACCTAACCCTAACATTGCCCCTAATTCTAACCAAAACATTGACCCTAAGCCTAACCCTAACACTGACACTAAATCTAACCCTAAATATAAGCCTAAACCTAACCCTAACCCTAATCCTTACCCTAACCCTAACCCTAACACTAATCCTTACACTATCAGTAACCCTAATCCTAAACCTAACCTAAACATAAACCTACTATTGACCCAAACACTAACACTAAACCTAACCGTGATCTGTCCTTGATCCTGACACTAACCATAACCCTAAACCTAACCTAACGCTAACTCTAACTCTAA
>NC_133753.1:109563153-109568153 GCF_036562045.2 Rhinolophus sinicus | reverse complement strand
TAGGTTAGGGTTTTGTTTAGCGATAGGATTAGGGTTAGAGTTAGTTTTAGTTTAGGGATAGGTTTAGGGTTAGGATTAGGGTTAGGGTTTAGGTTAGGGTAAAGTTCGGGTTAGGGTTACGGTTAGTATTAGGGTTAGGTTAGGGTTAGGGTTAGTGTTAGGGTTAGCGTTAGGGTTAGGTTTAGAATTAAGGTTAGGTTAGGGTTAGGTTTACGGTTACGTAGCGTTAGTGTTAGTGTTAGGGTTGGGGTTAGTTTTAGAGTTAGCGTTTAGTGTTAGGGTTAGGTTAAAAGTTAGGGTTATGGTTAGCGTGAGACTTTGTGTTAGGTTTACGTTAGGGTTTGGTTTAGGGTAAAAATTAGGGTTAGAGTTAGGGTTAGCTTTAGGGTAAGGGTTAGGGTTAGTGTTTGGGTTAGGGTTAGGGTTAGGGATAAGATTATGATAAGGTTTAGGGTTAGGGTTAGGGTTTGGGTTAGGGTTAGTTTAGGGTAAGTGTTATGGTTGGGTTAGGGTTAGGGTTAGGATTAGGGTTAGTGTTAGGGTAAGGGTTAGGGTCAGGGTTAGGTTTAGGGTAAGGGTTAGGGTAAAATTTCGGGTTAGGTGTAGGGTTAGGGTTAGGGTTAGCGTTAGGTTTATGTTTAGGTTGGCGTTAGGGTTAGGGATAGGGTTAGGTTAGGGTTAGGGTTAGGGTTAGGGTTAGGGTTAGGGTTAGGGTTAGGGTTAGGGTTATGGGTAGCATAGGGTAAGAGTTAGATTTAGGGTTAGGATTACTGTTAGGATTAGGGTTAGGGTTGGGTTAGGGTTAGGTTTAAGTTTAGGGTTTAGGGTATAGTTTTAGAGTTAGGGTTAGGGTTAGGGTTAGGGAAAGGGTAAGGGTTCGTTTTAGGGTTAGGTTTAGGGTTAAGGTTAGGGTTAGGCTTTAGGGTTAGGGTTAGGGTTTAGTGTTTAGGGTTCGGGTTCTGGTTAGGGTTAGGGTTTGGGTTAGGTTTAGATTAGGGTTAGGGTTAGGTTAGGGTTAGGTTTAGAGTTTTGGTTTAGGGTTAGTGGTAGGGTTAGGGTTAGGGTTAGGTTTACTGTTTGCGTTAGTGTAGGGTTAAGGTTAGGGTTAGGGTTAGGGTTTGGGGTTAACTTTTGGTTTAGGGTTTAGGTTTAGGATTAGGGTTATGGTTATGTTTAAGGTTAGGGTTTAGATTTAGGGTTAGTGTTAGTGTTAGGTTTAGTGTTAGGGACGGGGTTAGGGTTAGGTTTAGAGTTTGAGTTAATGTTAGGGTTATGGTTAGGTTTAAGGTTAGGGTTAGGGTTAGGGTCAGGGTTAGGTTTAGGTTAGGTTTAGGGTTAGGGTTATGGTTAGGTTACGATTACGGTTAGGGTTAGGGTTGGGTTTAGGGTTAGGGTAAGGGTAAGGATTAGGGTTAGGTTTAGGGTTTGGTTTAGGGTTAGTGTTAGGTTAGGGTTATGGGTTAGGGTTTAGGGTTAGAGTTAGGGTTGTGGTTAGTGTTAGCGTTAGGTTTTAGTGTTAGGGTTAGGGTTAGGGTTAAGGTTAGAGTTAGCGTTAGTGTTAGGGTTAGGGTTAGGGGTAGGGTTAGGGTTAGGTTTAGGGTAAATATTTAGGTTAGTTTTAGGATTAGTTTAGGTTACGATTAGGGTTAGTGTTAGGGTTAGGTTTACGTTTAGGGTCAGGTTCATGTTTAGGGTAAGTTTAGGGTTAGGGTTAGCTTTAGGGTTAAGTTAGGGTTAGGGTTAGGGTTAGGGTTAGGATAGGGTAGGTTTAAGGTTAGGGTTAGGGTTAGGGTTAGGTTTGGTTTTAGGGTTATGGTTAGGGTTAGTGTTAGGGTTAGGTTTAGGTTTTATGTTTAGTGATAGGGTTAGGTTTAGGGTTAGGGTTACATTTAGGCTTAGGTTTAGGGTTACCGTTACGTTTAGGGTTATTGTTAACGTTATGGTTTAGGGTTAGGGTTAGGGTTATTGTTAGGGTTAGGGTTAGTGTTGGGGTAAGGGTAAGATTTAGGGTTATGGTTAGGGTAAGGGTTAGGGTTAGGGTAAATATTAGGGTTAGGTTTAGGGTTAATGTAGGGTTAGGGTTAGGGTTAGGGTTAGGTTTAGGGTTAGGTTTAGGATTAGTTTAGCGTTAGGGTTAGGGTTAGTGTTAGGGTTAGGGTTAGGGTTAGGGTTAGGGTTAGGGTTAGGGTTAGGTTAGGGTTAGGATTAGGGTTAGGGTTAGGGTTAGGGTTAGGGTTAGGTTAGGGTTAGGGTTAGTGTTATGGTTAGGTTTAGGGTTTCTGTTAGGTTTAGCTTAGGGTTAGGTTTAGGGTTATTGTTATGGTTAGGGTTAGCGTTAGAGTTAGGGATAGGGTTAGGGTTTGGGTTAGGTTTATGTTAACGTTAGGTTTAGGTTTAGGGCTAGGTTTAGTTTAGGGTTTGGGTTAGGGTTAGGGTTTAGGTTTCGGGTTAGGGTTAGCATTAAGGTTAGGGTATAGGTTAGGGTTAGGTTAGGGTTACGGTTAGGGTTGGGATTAGGGTTGTGTTTCGGTGTGGGGTTAGTGTTAGGGATAGGGTTGGGTTTATGGTTTCGGTTAGGGTTATGGTTAGGGTTAGGTTTAGGGTTCAGGGTTTAGGGTTAGTGTTAGGTTTAGGGTTAGGGTTAGGTTTAGGCCTAGGGTTAGGGATAGGTTTAGTGTTAGTGTTAGGTTTAGGGTAAGGGTCAGGGTCAGTGTTAGTGTTAGTGTTAGAGTTAGGGTTAGGTTAAGGTTTGGGTTACGGTTAGTGTTAGGGTTAGTATAGGGTTAGTGTTAAGGTTAAGGTTAGGGTTATGGATAGGGATAGGGTTGTGTTTCGGGTTAGGGTTAAGTTTAGGTTTAGGGTTAGAGTTGGTTTTAGGGTTAGGTTTAGGGTTAGGATTACGTTTAGGTTTAGGATTTAGGGTTAGTGTTTGTGTTAGGGTTAGGGTTTGGTTTAGGCTTAGGTTTAGGTTTAGTTTTATTGTTAGGGTTAGGGTTAGGGTTTAGGGTTAGGGTTAGGGTTATCGTTAGGGTTACGGTAGGGTTAGCGTAAGGGTTAGGTTTACGTTTAGCGTCAGGCTCAGGTTAAGCATAAGGTTAGGGTTAGGGTTAGCTTTATGGTTCGGTTAGGGTTAGGGTTAAGGTTATGTTTAGGGTTAAGGTTAGGGTTAGGTTTAGGATTACGGTTAAGGTTAGGGTTAGGGTGTAGGGTAAGGGTTAGGGTTAGAGTTAGGATTTAGGTTTAGGGTAGGTTTAGATTTAGGGGTAGGGTTAGTGTAAGGTTTAATGTTGTGGTAAATGCTAGGTTTAGGGTTAGGGTTAGGGTTAGTTTTATGGTTAGGGTTAGGTTAGGTTTAGGTTTAGGTTTAGGGTTAGGTTTAGGGTTAGGTTAGGGTTAGGTTTAGGTTAGGTTAGTGTTAGGGTTAGGTTTAGCGTTGGGGTTAAAGTTAGGGTTACTGTTTGGTTTAGTTTTATGTTTTGAGTTACGGTTAGTATAGGGTTAGGTTTAGGGTTAGGGTTAGGGTTACGGTTTTCTTTAGGTTAGGGTTAGGGTTAGGGTTTGTGTTAGGGTTTGGTTAGGGTTAGGTTTTGTGTTAGGGTAGCGTTAGGGTTTAGGTTTAGGGTTTGGGTTAAGATCAGGGTTAGTTTAGGTTTGGGTTATGGTTACGATTAGGTTTAGGGTTAGGGTTAGTGTTAGGTTTAGGATTAGGACAGGGTTAGGGTTAGGGTTAGGGTTAGGGTTAGGGTTTAGTGTTAGGGTTAGTTTTAGCGTTAGGGTTAGGGTTAGGTTTGGGTTTAGTGTTAGGTTTAGTGTTAATGTTAGGGTTAGGTTTAGGGTTTAGTGTTTTGGGTTAGTGTTTGTGTTAGGGTTAGTGTTAGGTTTAGGCTTAGGGTTAGGGTTAGGATTAGAGTTAGGTTTAGGGTTAGGGATTAGGGTTAGGGTAGGGTTAGGGTTATGTTTAGGTTTAGGGTTAGCGTAAGGGTTAGGGTTAGGGTTAGGGTTAGGTTAATGTTTATGTTAGGGTAAGGGTTTAGAGTTAGGGTTAGAGTTAGTGTTATCATTAGGGTTAGTTTTAGGGTTATGGTTAGGGTTAGGGTTATGATTTAGGATTAGGGATAGGGTTAAGTTTAGGGTTACCGTTAGGGTAAGGATAAGGGTACGGGTTAGGGTTAGGGTTAGGTTTAGGTTTAGTGTTAGGTTAGGGTAATGGGGTAGGGTTTAAGGTTAGATTAAGGGTTAGGGTTAGGGTTAGAGTTAGGGTTAGGGTTTAGTGTTAGGGTTAGGTTTAGGGTTAGGTTTAGGGTTAGGGTTAGGTTTAGGGATAGGGTTAAGTTTAGGGAAAATGTTAGTGTAAGGTTTAGGGTTATGTTTAGGGTTAGGGTTAGGTTTAGAATTAAGGTTAGGTTAGGGTTAGGTTTACGGTTACGTAGCGTTAGTGTTAGTGTTAGGGTTGGGGTTAGTTTTAGAGTTAGCGTTTAGTGTTAGGGTTAGGTTAAAAGTTAGGGTTCTGGTTAGCGTGAGGGTTTGCGTTAGGTTTAGGTTAGGGTTTGGGTTAGGGTAAAAATTAGGGTTAGAGTTAGGGTTAGCTTTAGGGTAAGGGTTAGGGTTAGGGTTTGGGTTAGGGTTAGGGTTAGGGATAACATTATGATAAGGTTTAGGGTTAGGGTTAGGGTTAGGCTTTAGGGTTAGGTTTAGGGTTTAGTGTTTAGGGTTTGGGTTCCGGTTAGGGTTAGGGTTTGGGTTAGGTTTAGATTAGGGTTAGGGTTAGGTTTAGTGTTAGGTTTAGAGTTTTGGCTTAGGGTTAGGGTTAGGGTTAGGGTTAGGGTTAGGGTTAGGGTTAGGGTTAGGTTTAGTGTTTGCGTTAGGTTAGGGTTAAGGTTAGGGTTAGGGTTAGGGTTTAGGGTTAACTTTCGGGTTAGGGTTTAGGTTTAGGATTAGGGTTATGGTTATGGTTAAGGTTAGGGTTTAGATTTAGGGTTCGTGTTAGGGTTAGGTTTAGG
>NC_133753.1:109543153-109558153 GCF_036562045.2 Rhinolophus sinicus | reverse complement strand
AGGATAGACATAGTGTTATGGTTAAGGTTACGGTTAGAGTTAGGTATCGGGTTTGGTTTAGTGGAAGGTTAGGGTTAGGGAAAGGGTTATGTTTAGGGTTGGGTTTTGGGTTAGGGTTAGGGTTAGGGTTAGGTTTATTCTACGTTAGCGTTAGGATTAGGGTTGGGTTTGTGGTTAGGGTTACGGTTGAAGTTTAGGGTTAGGGTTTGGGTTATGGTTAGGTTTAGGTTTTGGGGTAGGGTTAGGTTAGGGTTAGAGTTAGGGTTAGTGTAAGGGTTAAGTTTAGGTTTAGTGTTCGGATTAGGGTTAAGGTTAGGTTAGGGTTAGGGTTAGGATTATGGTTTAGGGTTAGTGTACGGTTAGGTTTAGGGTATAGGATAGGTTAGGTTAGCGTTAGGGTTAGGGTTAGGGTTAGGGTTAGGGTTAGGGTTTGTGTTTTGGTTAGGGTTAGGTTTAGGGTTAGGGTTAGGGTTAGAGTTAGGGTTAGGGTTAGGTTTAGGGATAGGTTTGCGATAGGGTTAGGGTTAGGGTTAGTATTAGGGTTAGGGTTAGGGTTAGGGTTAAGGTTAGGTTTGCGTTTGGGTTAGGGTTAGGGTTAGGGTTAGGGTTAGGGGTAGGGTAAGGATAGGGTTAGGGTAAATATTAGGGTTAGGTTTATTGTTAGGGTTAAGCTTAGGGTTAGGGTTAGGGTTAGGGTTAGGTTAGGGTTAGGGTTAGGGTTAGGTTAGGGTTTAGGGTTAGGTTTATGGTTAGGGTTAGGGTTAGGGTTAGGGTTAGTGTTAGAATAGGGTTAGGGTTAGGGTTAGGGTTAGGTGTAGGATTAGGGCTAGGGTTAGGGTAAATATTAGGGTTAGGTTTATTGTTAGGATTAGGGTTAGTGTTAGAGTTAGGGTTACGATTAGGTTTGGGGTTAGGGTAGGGTTTGGGTCACAGTAGCGAGCGCTTAGGGTTACGGTTAGGGTTAGGGTTAGGATTTGGGTTAGGGTTAGGGTTAGTGTTAGGAATTGGGTTAGGGTTAGGTTTAGGGTTAGGGTTAGGGTTAGGGTAAGGTTTAGGGGTAGGGTAAATGTTAGAGTTAGGTTTAGGGTTAGGATTAGGCTTAGGGTAGGGTTAGGGTTACGTTTAGGGTTAGGGTTAGGTTAATGTTAGGGTTAGGGTTAGGGTTACGGTTAGGGTTAGGTTAGGTTTAGGGTTAGGGTTAGGGTTAGGGTTAGGGTTAGGGTTAGGGTTAGGGTTAGGGTTAGGTTTAGGTTAGGGTTAGGGTTAGGGTTAGGGTTAGGTTTAGGGTTAGGTTAGGGTTAGGGTTAGGGTTAGGGTATAGGTTAGGGTTAGATTAGGGTTAGGTTTAGGGTTAGGGTTAGGGAAAGGATTAGGTTTAGGGTTAGGTTTATGGTTAGGGTGAGGTTAGGGTTACAGTTTAGGGGTAGGTTTAGTGTTTAGGGTTAGGTTTAGGGTTAGGTTTAGGGTTAGTGTTAGGGTAAGGATAAGGTTTAGGGTTAGGGTTAGGGTTAGGGTTAGTGTTAGGTTAGGGTTAGATTTTAGGGTTTAGGGTTAGGGTTAGCTTTATGGTTAGTGTTAGGGTTTTGGTTAGGTTTAGAGTTTAGTGTTAGGGTTAGGGTTAGTGTTAGGGTTAGGGTTTAGGGTTATGGTTAGGATTAGGGTTAGGGTTAGTTGTATGGTTAGTGTTATGGTTAGGGTTAGGTTAGCGTTAGGGTTAGGGTTAGGGTTAGGTTTAGGGTTAGGTTTGGGTTTTGGCTTAGGGCTGGGTTAGGTTTAGGGTTAGGGTTAAAGTTAGGGTTAGGGTTTGGTTTAGATTTAGCGTTACGTTTAGGGTTATAGTTTGGGGTAGGGTTAGGGTTAGGATTTTGGGTTAGGGTTAAGGTTAGGGTTAGTGTTAGGTTTTGGGTTAGGGTTAGGTTACTGTTACGGTTCATGTTCGTGTCAGGGTTAGGTTTACGGTTGGGTTTTGGGTTAGGGTTAGGTTAGCTTTAGGGTTATGGTTAGGGTTATTGTTACGGTTAGAGGTAGGGTTAGGGTTAGGTTTAAGGTAAATGTTAAGGTTAATTTTAGGATTAGGGTTAGGGTTAGGGTTAGAGTTAGGGTTATGTTAGGTTTGGGGTTAGTTTTATCGTTAGGGTTCGGGTTAGGTTAGCGTTAGTGTTAGTATTAGGGTTGGGGTTAGGGTTAGGTTTACGGTTTAGGTTTAGTGTTAGGTTTAGGGATAGGGTTAGGGATAGGTTAGGGTTAGGGTTAGGTTAGCGTTAGGGTTAGGTTTAGGTTTGGATTATGGTTAGGGTTATGGTTTAGTTAGCGTTAGGGTTAGGGTTAGGGTTAGGTTTAGGGTTTGGTTTAGGGTAAATATTAGGGTTAGCATTAGAGTTAGATTTATGGTTAGTGTTAGGGTTAGCGTTAACGTTAGCGTTAGGGTTAGGGATTAGGGTTAGGGTTAGTGTTAGGGTAAATTTTAGGTTTAGGTTTAGGGTTTGGGTTGTGTTGAGCTATGGTTAGTTTATACTTAGAGTTAGTTTTAGGTCAGGTATCGGATTAAATTTAGGTTTAGTGTTAGGGTTAGGATAAGGGTCGGTTTAGGGTTAAGGTTATGTTAAGTGAGGTTTAGGTTTAGGATTATGATATCCTTAGTGGTAGTGTAACTTTTCGGATAATGTTACGTTATGGTTAGTTTAAGGTTTTGGTTCTGGTTAGTGTTTCGTGATGGTTAGGTTAGGGTTAGGGATAGGATTATGTTTTGGGATTTGTTTGGGTTAGGGTTTACGTTATGGTTAGTGTTAGGTAATTTTCAGATTATACTTAGGGTTAGGATTTAGGTTATGTTTGCATTAGCGTTAGGGTTATGATTAGGGTTAGTGTTAGGTTGAGGTATATGTTTAACATGAGTTTTACATTTAGTGTTAGATTTAGGTTTAGCGTTAGGGTTAATGTTATGGTTAGGGTTAGGGTTCTGGTTTGTTTTAGGTTAGGGTTAGTTTTAGGATTAGTTTTTGGTTAGGGTTAGGTATAGAGTTATCCATCACCATAAGCCTAACTACCACACCACACCTGTCCCCACTTTCGCGCTAACTGGGGTCCTAACACTGAGCCGGCCTTAAAGATGTACATTGCTGTCTTGAGAACATCGTCACCCTAACTACCACCCCCAACCTGTCTACACCTTCGCGCTTACTGGGGACTTCACACTGACCAGAATCATAATGTATACATGCTGTGGGCAGAAACCGAACCCTGTCCCATCACTCACCTGCACCTGAAACATTTCCCTAACCTTGACCCCACCCTCGCGCTAACCGTGGCCCGAACCATTTACCCGAACCTTAATGTATACCTGGCTGTAGGCAGAAGCCGAACCCTGTTCCATCCCTAACCCGCACAATAACCACCTCCCTCACTTTGTCCTCACCCTCGAGCTAACAGTGGCCCTAACACTGAGGCGAACATTAATGTATACCTGGCTATAGGCAGTGCACGAAACCTAGAACATCCCTCACCCTCACCCTGTCTACCACCCCAAACTTTTCCCATCCCCCGCGCTAACCGAGGTCCTAACACTGGTCGGACCCACACTCGAAACCCGGGTGAAGCCTCAGCCGGAACCATGCTCCAACCCTGACGCTCACCCTAATTCCCACCTCAACGTTGTGCCAGAGCTCGTGCAAACTGAGACTCTAAAAACGTCCCATCCATTAATGCACAACGTCCCATTGTGCATACCGGGATATATGCACAAGCCCAAACCCTTTCCATCCAAAACTTTTCCCATCCTTGGTGCTAACCTGGATGCTGACCTAACAATGGTTGGAACTAACACCCGTTGGTGCTAACCTAACACTGGTGGGAACCTAACTCGACAGCTGGGTATAGCCTCAGGCCTAACCATGTCCCAACACTCACGCTCATCCTCATGCGCACTCCAGCGTTGTGCCAACCCTTGTGCTAAACGAGACCCTAACACTGTCCCGACCATGAATGTATACGTGTCTCTAGGCAGAACACTTATCCTCTCCTATCCCTCAACCTCACCCTAACCACCTCCCTAATATTGTCTCACCCTCGCTCAAACCGTGGGCAGTATCATTGGCCTTACCCGAAATAGCCACATGGGTGTAGGCAGAATCCGAACACTGTCCCATCCAGCACCATCACCTTAATAACATCCACCACAAGCATGTCTCCGCCGTCGCGATAACTGGTGCCTTAACACTGACTGGAACCATGATGTATATCTGCTCAGTTCAGAAGCTGACCTTATCCCATCCCTCAGCAGCACAACAAAAAATACACTAACCTTCTCCCCACACTCAATGAAACGTTTGGCGCTAACACTGAAGCTAGACCCTAAATAGCTACACGGGTGTAGACAGAACCCAAAACGGGTCCCATCCCTCACCTCACTCTAACAAACACCCCAACCTAGGACACATCCTCCGTTAACCTTGGCACCTTCAATGACACGATCCAATGTGTCTCCCTGGCTGTAGAGCAGAAGCAGAACCCTAGCACATCCCTCCACCTCACGCTAGCTACCATCCCAACCCTGTCTCTACCCTCTTGCTTACGGTGGCCCTAACACTGACCAGACCGTAATGTATACTTGGCTGTAGGCAGAAGCCAAACCCTGTGCCATCCCTCAACCTCACCCTAACCACCAACCAAAACTTTTCCCATCCCATGCGCTAGCCGAGGTCCTAACACGGTCCGACTCTAACTGGAAACCTGGGTGAAGCCTCAGCAAGAACCATGTCGCTACACAAAGCTCACCTTAGTTCCCACCGCAGCGTTGGGCCAAGCCTCGCGCTAACCGAGACCCTAACTCTGACCGGACCATTAATGTATACCTGGCTGTAGGCAGAACCCGTAATCCTGTCCAATCCCTCAAACTCAACCTAGCCACCACCTTGTACCCCAGCTGTACAGAAGAAGCCGAACCATGTGACTTCCGTAACCCTCACCCTAACTCCTATCGCAAACCTGTCTCCACCCTCAAGCTAACTGGGGCCCACACCCCGACACGAACCTTAATGTATACCTGACTGTACGTAGAAGCCGAACTCTGTTCCATCCCTCACCCGCAATCTAATCACTTCCCTAACCTAGTCCTCACCCTTGCGCTAACTCTGGCACTAACAATGACCCGAACCTAAATGTATACTAAAAGCCGAACCCTGTCCCATCCCCTAACCTCACCCAATCCACTTCCCTAACCTAGTCCCCACACTCGCGCTAACCGTGGCCCAGCACCCGAACCAAAATGCAAACCTGGCTGTAGGCAGACGCCGCACCCTCTCCCATCCATCACACGCACCCTAACCACTTCCTTAACCTTGTCCCCACCTACCCGCTCCCTAACCACTTCCCTAACCTTGTCCCCACCCTCGCGCCAACCGTGGCACTAACACTCAGCCGACCATAAATATTTACATTGCTGTATTCAAACCCAAACTCAGTCCCATCCCTCACCCTCACTCTAACTACCACCCCAGCCTTGTACCCACCCTCGCCTTAACTTGGCACCTACGCGGACCCGAACCTATATGTATCCCTGAATGTAGAGGATACCCGAACCCTGTCCTATCCCTCACCATCACCCTAACTACCACCCCACACCTGTCTCCACCTTCGCGCTAAGTGGGGCCCTAACCCTGAGAGGAACTGTAATGTACACCTGTTGTTGGTAGAAGCCGAACCCTGTCCATCCCTCACTCTCGCTCTAACCACCATACCGACCTTGTCCCTTCCCTTGGGGGTAACCGTGGCCCTAACACTGTTCCGACCCTAAATGTATATGTGGATGTAAGCAGATCCCGAATCCTGTCCGATTCCTCCCCTCACCCTAACCACCAACCCAACCTTGACCAACCCTCGCATTAAACGTTGCTCTGACACGGGTCGCACCCTAACTCTAAACCTGAGGGAAGACTTACGCCAACACCTGAACCGACTTTCACTCGCACCCTAAATGCCAACACAACGTTGTCCCTACCGGAACACTACCCGTGGCCCTAATGCTGGCTCTACCCTAATTGTAACACTGGCAGTAGCCAGAGCCCGAACCATGTCCCAACGCTCACGTTCACCGCTACCCCATCCCAAGTTGATCCCAACACTCGAGCTAACCGTGGTCCAAATACGGTTCGGACTCTAACTGTAACCGGACATGAAATCTTAGGCCGGAACCTGTCCCGACACTCACCCTCACCCTATTGCCCACCCCAACCATGTCCCAACCCTCGCGTTAACCGAGACCCTAACCCTGGTCAGCTCCTATCCCGGAACCTGTCCCGACACTCACCCTCACCCTATTGCCCACCCCAACCATGTGCCAACCCTCGCGTTAACCGAGACCCTAACACTGCCCCGATCATTAATGTATACCTGGCTGTAGGCAGAACCCGAACCCTGCCCCATCCTGCACCCTAACCACCTCCTTAACCTTCTCCCCGCCTTCACTCAAACCGCGGGCACTGACACTGACTCTACACCCTAAATATCTACATGGCTGTAGGCAGAAGCCGAACCCTGTGCCATCGCTCACCCGCACACGAACAACTTCCATAACCTTGTCCCCACCCTCGCGTTATAACAGTGGCACCAGCACTGACCTGACCTTAAATATAGACATTGCTGTAATCAAAACCCTCACCCTAAATGACTCCCCAACCCCGGCTCCACCCTCGTGCTAACCGTGGCCCGAGCACTGGCCCGGAACGTAATGTGTACCTGGCTGCAGCAGAACACGAATCCTGTTCCATCAGTCAGCTTCACACTAACCACCACGCCAAAATTTTCCCATCCCTCGCACTAGCCGAGATGCTAACACTACTCGGACCTTAACTGGAAACCTGCGTGAAGCCTCAGCCCGAACCAAGTCGCTACACTCAGCTCACCTTAATGCCCACCTCAGCGTTGGGCCAAGCCTCGCGCTAACCGAGACCCTAACTCTGACCAGGTATACATTAATGTATACCTGGCTGTAGGCAGAACCCGAATCCTGTCCAATCCCTCAAACTCACCTAACCACCACGTCGTACACCACCTGTACAGAAGAAGCCGAACCCTGTCACTCCGTAACCCTCACCATAACTACCATCCCAAGCCTGTCTCCACCCTCTCGCTATCTGGGGCCCTGACACTGACACGAACCTTAACGTATATCTGGCTGCAGGCAGAAGCGGCACCCTGTTCCATCCCTCACCCGCTATCTAACCACTTCCCTAACCATGTCCTCACCCTTGCGCCAACTCTGGCACTAACAATGACCCGAACCTAAATGTACACATGGCTGTACGTAGAAGCCGAACCCTATCCCATCCCCTTAACGGCACCCAAACCACTTCCCTAGCCTAGTCCCCACACTCGTCCCTTCCCTCACCTGCACCCTAAACACTTCCCTAACCTTGTCCCCACACTCGCGCTATTCGTGCCCCTAACACTGACCCAAAACCTAATGAATACGTGGCTGTAGTCCGAAGTCGAACTCTGTCCCATCGCTCACCCGCATCCTAACCACTTCCCTAACATTGTACCCATTCTCGCGCTAACCGTGGCACTAACACTCACCCGACCTTAAATTTGTACATTGCTGTCTTGAGAACACCGTCACCCTAACTACCACCCCAAACCTGTCTACACGCTCGCGCTTACTGGGGACTTCACAATGACCAGAACCATAATGTATACCTGCTGTGGGCAGAAACCGAACCCTGTCCCATCACTGACCTGCACCTTAAACATTTCCCTAACCTTGAGCCCACGCTCGCGCTAACCGTGGCCCTAACACTGACCCAAACCTTAATGTATACCTGGCTGTAGGCAGAAGCCGAAGCCTGTTCCATCCCTAACCCGCTCAATAACCGCCTCCCTCACCTTGTCCTCACCCGCGCTCTAACCGAGGCCCGAATTCTGTCCCGACCTTAATGCATGCCTGGCTGTCGGCAGGAGCCGAACCCTGTCCAATCCCTCACCCGCACCCTAAGCACTTCCCTAACCTTGTCCTCACCCTCGAGCTAACAGTGGCCCTAACGGGCGTCCATTAATGTACACCTGGCTGTAGGCAGTGCAGGAAACCTTTCCATCCTTCACTCTCACCCGAACTACCACGCCAAACTTTTCCCATCCCTCGCGCTAACCGAGGTCCTAACACGGGTCGGACCCAAACTCGAAACCCGGGTGAAGCCTCAGCCGGAACCATGTTCCAACCCTAACGCTCACCCTAATGCCCACCTCAACGATACTGTGCCGACCATGAATGTATACGTGTCTCTAGGCAGAACCCTTATCCTCTCCTATCCCTCAACCTCACCCTAACCACCTCCCTAATATTGTCTCACCCTCGCTCAAACCGTGGGCAGTATCATTGTCCTTACCCAAAATATCCCCATGGGTGCAGGCAGAATCCGAACACTGTCCTATCCATCACCATCACCTTAACAACCACCACACACACGTCTCCACCGTCGTATTAACTGGGGCCTTAACACTGACCGGAACCCTAATGTATACCTGCTCGGGTCAGAAGCTGAACCCTGTCCCATCCTTCAGCAGCACACTGAAAACTACCCTAACCTTCTCCCCACCCTCACTGAAACTTTTGGCACTAACACTGACCCTAGAGCCTAAATAGCTACATGGGTGTAGGCAGAACCAAAAACCGGTCCTATCCCTCACCTCACTCTAACAACCACCTCACTTTGTACCCACCCTCACGTTAACCTTGGCACCTTAACTGACCCGATCCTATATGTATCCCTGGCTGTAGGCAGAAGCTAATCACTGTTCCATCCCTCACCCTCACGCTAACCGCCAACCCAAACTTTTCCCATCCCATGCGCTAACTGAGGTCCTAACACGGGTCAGACTCTAACTGGAAACCTGGGTGAAGCCTCAGCCAAAACCATGTCGCTACACTCAGCTCACCTTAATGCCCAACCCAGCCTTGTGCCAAGCCTCGCGCTAACCGAGACCCTAAGTCTGACCCGACCATTAATGTATATCTAGCTGTAGGCAGAACCCGAATCCTGTCCAGTCCCTCAAAGTCCACCTAGGCACCACCTTGTACCCAGCTCTACAGAAGAAGCTGAACCGTATCACCACCGGAACCCTCATCCTATTATCCCAACTTATCTCCACCCTCACGCAAACTGGGGCCCTGACTCCGATACGAACCTTAATGTACACCTGGTTTTTCGTAGAAGCCGAACCCTGTCCCATCCCCTATCCTCACCCAAACCACTTCCCTAACCTAGTCCCCACACTCGCGCTAACCGTGGCCCAGCACCCGAACCAAAATTCAAACCTGGCTGTAGGCAGACACCGCACCCTGTCCCATCCATTACACGCACCCTAACCACTTCCTTAACCTTGTCCCCACCCTCGAGCCAACCGTGGCACTAACACTCACCCGACCCTAAATATTTACATTGCTGTATTCAAACCCAAACTGAGTCCCATTCCTCATCCCACTTTAACCACCACCCCAACCTTGTACCCACCCTCGCGTTATCTTGGTACCTACACGGACCCTACCCTATATGTATAGCCATCACCATCACCTTAACTACTGGCTCCACCTTCAATGTATACCTGCTGTTGTCAGAAACCGAACCCTGTCCCATTACTCACCTGCACGCTAAACTTGACTCCTCCTCGCGCTAACTGTGGCCCTAACACTGACCCGAAAGTTAATCTGTACCGGGGAGTAGGCAGAGCCAGAAAACTGTCCTATCTCTCAAGTTCACCCTAACCACCAACCTAAACTTATACCCACCCTGACTCAAATATGGGCACTAACATTGTTTCTACACTCTAAATATCAACAGGGTGTAGACAGAACACGAACCCGGTCCCATCCCTTACCCTCACCCTAACCACCACACCAACCTTGTCCCTACCCTCGGGATAACCGTGGGCCTAACACTTTTCTGACCCTAAATGTATATTTGGCTGTAGGCAGATCCCAAACCTTGTCCATATCCTCACGCTCACCTTAACCACCAACCCAAAATTGTACCATACCTTGCGCTAAACGTGGCTCTGACACTGGTCGCACCTTAAATCTGAACCTGACTGAATCCTTACGCCAACACCTATACCAACTCTCACCCTCAACCTAAAATTTGTCCCTACCCTAACTCTAACCGTGACCCAAATACAGGATCTACTGTAAATCTAAAACTGGCAGTAGCCAGAGCCCGAACCATGAACCAACGCTCACCCTTCACCGTTACCCCTTCCCATACTTATCCCAGCACTTGAACTAGCCGTGGCCATGAAGGCTGAGCAAACTTTGCCCACAACCCCATTCACTCCAGGTCCTCCATGTAGCTCTTGGACACTCAACCTCAGCCATGCTATGAGCCCATGGGCAGGTATCTCCCCACACTGGGTGGCAACTGAGGGCTGAACAAGCCTTGAAACACCCACACCTACTACTAGTCCCTTGCGAAGGCCTTGGGAACTCACCCTCAGCCAGGCAGTTACTTCAGTCGCAAGGTTGCCACAGCAGTGACCAGCACCTGAAGGCTGCACAAACCTCATCCACATCCCTACCCGCCCTTGTTCCCGCGCACAGTACTTGGGCACTCACCGTCAGCCAGGCGGTTGCCAGTTGCACAAGGCTGCCATAACACTAGACAGCAAATGACGGCTGCACAAACCTCGATCCCAATCCCACCCAGTCCTAATCTCCCGAAAAGGACTAGGGCATTCACCCTAAGCAAAGGAGGACGCTCCAGGCAAACGGCTGCGTCAGCACTGGCCAGCAAATGATGGCTGGTTCCAACTCTAACCCTAACCCTAACACTATCCTGGTTCCAAACTTAACCCAAACACAAATCCTACCCCTAACCCTAACCCTGCCCTGGTTCAACCCTAACCCTGACACTAACTCTAACACTATCCTGCTTCCAACATTAACCCAAACACTAAACCTAACCTGGTTCCATCCAAAGCTTATCCTTGTTCCAACCCTAAAACTAACCCTAACCCTAACCCTATACTGCTTCGAAACCTAACCCTAACCATAACACTATCCTTGTTCCAACCCTAAATCTAAAGCTAACCCTATCGTGGTTCCAACACTAACCAAACAGTAACCCTATCCTTTGGGTTCCAACCCTAACCCAAACCGTAACCCTGTCTTTCAACATTAACCCGAACCTTAACTAATGCTAACCCTAAACATATCTGGTTGCAAACCTAACCCTAGCCCTAACCCTATCCTGATTCCAACCTTAAACATAACAATAACCATAACCTGGTTCCAACCCTAACCTTAACCTTAACCATAACTTGGTTCCAACCCTAACCCTTAAGCTAACCCTATCGTGGTTCCAATGCTAACCCTCACCTTAACCCTATCATATACCAACCATAACATTAACAATATCCTGGTTTCAACACTAAACATAATCCTCTCCTGGTTACAAACTTAACCCTAACCCTAACCCTCTGTTGGTTCCAAACTAATCCAAAACAGAACCCTAACCTGGTTGCAACCCTAACACTAATCTTAGCCCTAAACATATCCTTGTTCTAAACCTACCCTAACCCTAACCGAAACCCTATGCTGGTTCCAACACTAACCGTAAGCCTAACCCTAACCCTATACTTGTTCCAGCCCTAAGCCTAAAACTAATCCTATTAAGGTTCGAAACCTATACCTAACCCTAACCCTAACCCTATACTTGTTCCAACACTAATCCTAACCTTAATGCTATCCTGGTTCCAAACCTAAACCTAACCCTAAACATTTCCTGGTTCCAACCCTAACCCTAACCCTATCCTGGTTACAACCCTAAACCTATCCCTATCCTGGTTCCAACCATAACAATTAAACTATTCAGGTTCCAAAACTAACCTTAACCTTAACCCTAACCTGGATCCAAACTTAACCCTAAAGCAAACCCCATCCTGGTTACAACCATAACCCTAACCCTAAACTGTTCGATCCTAACTCTAACCCTATTGGTTCGAACCCTAAACTTAACCCTAACCCTATCCTTGTTCCAACCTTAACCCTAAACCTATCCTGTTTCAAACCCTAACAGTAACCATAACCCACCCCTGGTTCCAATCCTAACACTGACCGGATCCTGGTTCCTACCCTAACCCTAAACATAACCATATCCTGGTTCCAACCCTAACCCTAACCTTAACCGTATCGTAGTCCCAAAACTACCCTTAACCTTAACCCAATCCTGCTTCCAAACCTAACCTTAACCATAAACCTATCCTGGTTCCAACCCTAACCTTAACCCTATCCTTGTTCCAATCCTAACCCTAAAACATACCCTATACTTGGGTCCAAACATAACCCTAAACCTAACTTGCTCCCAGTCTCCCTCGCAGAACTTGGGCCCACTCCCTCAGCTAAGGGGTTGCCCAATGCACAAAGCTTCCACACCACTGTTCAGGGCCTGAAGGCTGCACACACTTCATCCCCACACCCACCTGCTCCTGGTCACCAGTGCTGGAGTTGGGCATTCACCCGAAGCATGGCGGACTGGCGAAAAGCTGAAGCCTGCACAAACCTAGTCCTACACTGACCCCCACCTGGTCCTCCACACAAGACTTGGGAACTCACCGTCAGCCAGGCTGTTGTCCCAGCCCCAGGCCCCTCGCAGCACTGCTGGAACCTGAACGTTGCACAAATCTTGTCCTTACCCCCACCCGAAATTTATGTCCCACCCAGGCCTTGGGCATTAACCCTCAGCCAAGCGGTTTCCACAGGCAAAGGACTGCCACAGCACTGGCCGGCACATAAAGACGGCACAAACCTAGTAACCAACTACAATCACTCGTGGGGCCCTTGCAAGGCTTGGGAACTCAGACAGGTGGTGTCCCAGTCCCGCTGCTGTAACAGCACGGGCCACCTCCTGAAGGCTGTAGAAACCTCATACTGACAGGCACGCACCCTCTCCTTGCCCACAGCGCAGAACATGGAAACTCAACTTCAGACAGGCGGTTGATTCACACCCAAGGCTTAAACACCACTGGCCAGCACATGAAGGCTGCACAAACCTCTCCCCAGCACTATCAGCTATTTGTCCCTAGCCGAGGCCTTGGGCAATTACCCTCAGCCAAGCGGTGGCCAGAACAAGGCTGCCGCTGCACTGGACAGAAAATAAAGGCTGCGCAAACCTCGTACCGACACCAACCACTCCTTGTCCCCCTTGCAGGCTTTGGGCGGTCATATTCAGCCAGGCGGTTTACTCAGTCGCAAGGTTTCCACACCACTGGCCGGCACCTGAAGGCTGCTCAAACTTCGTCCCCACCGCCACCTGCTCCTGGTCCTCCTAGCAAGACATGGGCACTCACTCTCAAACAGTACATTGCCCCAGGCCCAAACTCCCAGAGCACTGGCAGGATTCTGAACGCTGCAGAAACGTAGTCCCCTCCCCCACCGGTTCCTGGTCCCCTTGCAGGCCTTGGGTACTTTCCCACAGTAACGCAGTTGACACAGAACAAGGACTCAGCACTGGCTGGCACCTGAAGTGTGCACAAACCTCCTTCCCACCACCACCATTTCCTGGTTCCCAGAGAAGAATTTGGGGATGAAACCTAAGAAAGGCCGAGGACCGAGGGACACTGCTCTGCCAGCACTGTCCATGACCAGAAGGCTAAACTGTCCTCATCTTCAACACCACCTGCTCCTGTTCCCCCTCGCATGCCTTCGGCATTCACCCTCAGGCGGTTGGTTGCCAGTGTTACAAGGCTAGCGCTGCACTGGAAAGAAAATAAAGGTTGCACAAATCTCATAATGACCCCAACCACTCCTTGACCCCCTTGCAACCCTTGGGCATTTACACTCAGCCAGAGGGTTGTCTCGGTTGCAATGCCTCCAAACCACGGGCCAGCACCTGAAGGCTGCACAAACCTTGTCCCCACCCCACCCTCACCTTGACTCCCATGCACACCTTGCTCACCCACCCTCAGCTAGGCCGTTGCCCCAGGCACAGGGCTCTCCCCGGACTGGCCTGCAGCTAAAGGCTGCAAAAACCTTGTCCCCACACTCACCAGCACCTGATACACTTCCCTAGCCTGGGGGACTCACGCTAAGCCAGGCGGTTGCCCCAGGTAAAAGGCTTCCAACCAAATCAGCACCTGAAGGATGAACAAACCTCATCACATCCTCCATCAGATACTTGGCCCCTGCCATGGCTTTGGGCACTCACCCTCAGCCAGGCGGTTGCTCCAGGCGCTGGGCTTTTCCAGCACTAGCTGGCACTTGAACTATGCACAAACCTCATCCCCACGCCAAACCGCTCGTGGTCCCCTGTGCGGTACTTGGGTACTCACACTCAGCTAGGCGGTTGCCCGAGGTGAAAGGCTTCAACACCAATAGCAAACAAATGAAGGCTGGACAAAGCTCATACCCAGCCACATTAGCTCCTTGTCCTGAGCCAAAGACTTGGGCACTCACCCTTAGCCAAGCGGTTGTCAGAGGCACAAGGCTGCCAACGAAATGCACACACAAAAAAAAGGCTGCACAAACCTGGTACTGACCCCAAACGCTCTTTGTCCCCTTTGCAGGACTTGGGCACTCACACTCAGCCAGGCGGTAATCTCAGTTGCAAGGTTTCCACACCACTGGCCAGCACCTGAAGACCGAAAACACCTTGTTTCTACAACACCCTCACCTTGACTCCCAAGCACGCATTGGCCACTCACCCTCAGCCAAGCGGTTTCCAAAGGTACAAGGCTGCCACATCACTGGACACGAAATGAAGGCTGCAAAAATTTTGTCTCTACCACCAAGTGCTACTGAACAACTAGCAAAGACTTAGGCACTCACCCTAAAACAGGATGTTATCCCAAGCTCCCAGACCACTGGTCAGCAGATGAAGGCTGCACAGACATTGTTTCCGTAACACTAAAATTGACCGGAACCCTAACCCTAACCATAATATTGTCCCTAAACCTAACATTGACCCTAAACCTTACCCAGTCCAAAACCTAACCCTAAGCCTAACGCTAACCCTAAACCTT
>NC_133753.1:109525782-109543053 GCF_036562045.2 Rhinolophus sinicus | reverse complement strand
TTGTTTGTGGGGGTGGATTCACAAGTGCGTAGAAATGTCCAATCTTATAAAATAGTTTACTTCAAATAGGTGCCATTTTTTGGGGTGAAAATTATGCATTTATAAAGCCATTAAAAATCCAAATTTAAGAAATATCTTCCCTGAATGTGTACAAGTCCTTTTGTGTGACTCAAAATGCAAAAGGATCCCACTGCTGATGGTCATTGGCTTAAACTGTTTTGTTTTGTTTAAGGTGTAGATACAACTTTCTGCATCCAAGGCTATACTGTTGATTTGCAACCCTCAATCGTCCTACCTAGTTTGCACTCTCCCTGTGTGTCAGAACAGATGTTTGTTGCTGCTTTTCCAGAGTTCCTTTCTAGCATAGGTTTATGTCAGGTTCTGACCTTGTGATTTGGAAAGTGGAGAAGGAGAAGGGATACGTGAACCCAAACAGTACCTGAGCCTGAATTTCCTACTAGAGCCACATCTGGGAGACTATTCACACATTGCCTGTGGACTCATGAAGCCCCTTGACCTGAATCTGTGGAGAGAGCTCTGGGGACGCACTTAGCTAAGCTTTCACATACATGTCTATGGGTAGATGTTCACAGGGCCTTACAGAAAGAGGTGTCCTTCTCCAGACATTTATCCAGACACCCTCAGAGGTTTTGATTTGTTTTGTTTTATAAGGGACTGATCATAAAAAGAGTTAAAGAAGTGCTTGCTTTTGCTGGTGGCACTCCATACAAATGGACTCGCTTTCAAAAAGTTGTGTAGTCATAGGGACCTTTTTCAGGCTGATTCCAGAGCTTTCTCCCTGATCTTTGAGGACCGTCTTGGTCTAGGACAGTGATCACAAAAGAGATCTTATAAAGTGGTATCAGGCTGGCTGCACCAAAGTTACCTGGGGGAGCTTTGAAAAATTGCACATCATTGGGTCTCAATCTTGGAAACAATGATTCAGCAATTAGTAGTGAAATTCCAGAATCTGTAATGTTAAATCTCTCACACATTGATTCTACTATTAGTGCTGTACAACTATCAGCTGGTCTATTTAACATTATGAAAAGCTGGGAAAGAAGAGAATCCTGAGTTATGCACCAGACTTTTGAGCAAATTCACATTTCTCTGGGTTCACTACTCTGTGGTGGAAAATTAATTATTAACCTTGGGCAACAAAATATTGAAGAGAGACAACAGTGGAAACCATTCCTGAAACTAGCTCTCCATTAGCAGTACAGCATTAGTACATATCACCTCATCCACATTGCTTAGCTGTCTCATCTCAGACATAGCGGGAGATGCAAGAGTGATCTCAGTGGATTTTATGGGAAATCAGTAACTTCAGTCATGGTTTTTTTTTTTTCGGTCTAGCATTCATAGTATCACATTTTAATGATTCTGAAATTCAGGAATATTTGACTACTGATAATATAGTGTGACTACTCTCCTAAAGCGTTCCTATTAAAAGAGAGCAGAGAATTACATGTGATATAATTTAAGACTGGGGAAATATTGTATTTCAGGTAGTAGTGATTCCTGTATCAAAGATTGATTATTTTTTAATTTAACAAATATTTAGTGACTGCATAATGTCAGTTGTTGTTCTATATGATGAGTTACAAGGCTGAATAACAGAGAATCACTCAATAATAACTCTACTTCTTAATCTTTCCTGTCATTGCCACTGATATTCAATGTACTTTATAGCCTGGCCCACAATGGTTACATAAAAATATAAAAAAAAGTGTTAAAATGCTCAATTTGTTATTTTCTCTGCTTTGTTAGACAATTCCCTGTGAGGCGGTGGCCTAAGAAGAAAATACCTGTAGACCTTAGAGTACATGACAGCCATTGTTCAGAAAACTGTCATGTACTTGGGAGGTACAGTCAGAGATGAGAACTGACTTTGGGAGGAGCCTAGGAAATGGGCGCCCATTTCAGTCCCTGTCCACCAGGGGGTGCAACTTCCTAACACAAACGCATTTCCTGTGTGAAATGCAGGCTTAGATTTCTCATTTCAATGCTTCCTCCACAGTTCTTCATGCTAAGAATCAAGAACATTATTTAGGGGACACTCTGGAGATGAAGTCTTCTTCAGCCTTAGTGACTGTGGTACTCTTAGTGCTTGCTAAGTAATGTGCCTCTTAAAATATGTTTTTTTTCCTCTATTACGTCAAAAATCCTTTAATCATAATTTTATTGAAGAGCTTATGCCCAGGTATCACAGATCTGTTTTATTTTCCCCAGGACGAACCCATGGAGAGTCAGTGTCCCAGATGGAAGGCCCAGTGACTCTCTCAGAAGGGAGTTCCCTGAATGTGACCTGCTCCTATGAAACCTCAGGGTACCCCACTCTCTTCTGGTATGTTCAGTATCCCGGAGAAGGTCCACAGCTCCTCCTGAAAGCCATGACGGATGGTGAGAAGGAACGCAACAAAGGTTTTGAAGCCACCTACCACAAAGAACCAAATTCCTTCCACTTGGAGAAAGCCCCAGTCCAGGAGTCAGATTCGGCTATCTACTACTGTGCTCTGAGTGACACAGTGACACAAACTGCAGGGGGAGCTGAGCACAAACTCTGAGCAGAACTAGAGCCTGGCTGCTGAGTGTGTCTGACTGTTTGATCCACTCTAGTGGATTTCGTTATTTAATATCAAATACACAATACCTTTCCTACACATTTCCAATCTTTTATCACATTAATAGAGTTGTTAGGATAATTAGACATGCATACACAATATTTGCAAGGGGTAGCTAACACAAAGGAACACTTTTGCTAGGAAATAATGCACTAGAAAATGTATATAAAAATAATTAATTGTTAAAATTTTGAATATATTTTATATTATAGGTTTGACTCCTAATTTATTTTTAAAAAATTTTTATTAAATATGTGGGTACGACATTGGTTAGTAATATTATATAGGTTTTAAGTGTACAAATCTATAGAACGTCACCTATATATAGAATTAAGTGTTCACCACCCAGGATCAGTTCTCTTTCCATCACCATATATTGACCTCTTTACCCTGTTCTCCTACCCTCTCCTACTTATCCTCTGGTAACTGCTAAACTGTTGTCGGTGTTTATGAGTTTTTGTTTGTTTTTTTGTTTTGTTCTTTTGTTGCTTTCAATTTTATATCCCACATATGAGTGAAGTCATATGGTTCTTGACATTTTTTATCTGACTTATTCGGCTTAGCATGATAATCTCAAGTTCCTTCCAAACTTCCATCTCAAGTTCCTTCCATGTTGTCACAAATGGCAGTATTTCATCTTTATTCTTATGGCTCAGTGATATTCCATTGTATATATGTACCAATCTTCTTTATCAAATCATCTATTAAAGGACACTTTGGTTTTTTTCCCCATGACTTGGCTAACATGAACATTACTGCAATGAACACAAGGTACATATATCTTTACCAATAAATGTTTACAGATTTTGTGGGTAGATAATCAGAAGAGGGATCGCTGGATCAAATGGTAATTCCGTTCCTAATTTTTTGAGGACCCTCCATACTGTTTTCCATAGTGGCTGTGCCAATTTACATTCCCACCAGCAGTGTATGAGGGTTCCTTTTTCTCCACAGCCTCTCCAACACTTGTTATTACTTGTCTTGTTGACAATAGGCATTCTAATAGGTGTGAGGTAGTGTCTCATTGTGGTTTTGATTTCCATTTCTCTAATAGCTAGGGAAGTTGTGCATTTTTCATATATCTGTTGGCTATTTGTAGCTCTTCTTGGGATTAAGTGTCTGTTAGATCTTCTGCCCATTTGTGTTGTTTGGTTTTGGTTTCTCAATGGTCACATTTTGTATTTCAGATAGGGGGATTTAAGATTCAGGCCATTAGTTTATTTACAGACATATCTAGTATGTTGAGTTCAAGGGTTTGATCCATTTTTCAAGGTGAGTGCATCTCTTAAAATGCTCCTCTTCATATCTTTTTCATGCAGTAAAATATCCTTATTTCTTAAGCAGCTGGTGTCTTGCGATAAAGAAAACATGTGGCAAATCCAGATCCAGAAAGGACAGAATCATCATGATAATCACCACTTGTTTCCCACTGAAAATGGCGCATTCTTCCCTGGGCCCTCCTCATAGTGGCTTCTCCAGACCAAAGAGGTTGTGAACCCCCGGATGCCCTGTCCCAACATAGGGTTGTTGGGAGGCCTGTGAAAGGCACAGAGACCAAAAAAGTAGGAAATGCTTCTGCCCATTTTTAAACTGGATTGTTTGTTCTTTTGTTGTTGAGTTGTATGAGTTCCTTATATAGTTTGGATATTATCCCCTCATCAGAGGTGTTTTTTGCAAATAACTTCTCCCATTAGGTTGGGTGCCTCCTTGTTTTGTTGATGGTTTCTTTTGCTGTGCAGAAGCTGTTTAGTTTGATCAAAACTTCTTTTTGTGGTATGTTTTATACAATAAGATATTAAAAACAACCCTCCTAGTAAATAAATGTGCAGTTTATAAATATGACAGGTAAAGCCTAACTTTATTAACTTTCCACTAATTACTTGTGCACAGAATAATTATATGTTATTTTGATGAGGGGCATGTTCTACTTTCTCTTAATCAGTTTTTAGGGGATTTAGAAATGTGTTTTATAAGTAGTCCATAAAAGATTCCTTATTGTAAAAGAATTAAGGTTGAGGGACCACTGATAACAATATAAGAGCTGTTATCAACACTTGGCTTTTTTATTCTCTGCTATATCAAGATACAGATTTGCTAATTTTAGTTTCCCGCTTTCCTGTGAATCTGAATTTCCTCCTGGTGTTTCCTCTCTGCAAGTGTTCCTTTTTTTTCCCTTGTTGTCTTTTTTATCTGAATATTAATTTTGTAAACCTCTGTCTTTTTTCTTTTTTCTTAGATCTCACCTAGGTAGGAGTTAACTTAGTTCACTTTTGATGTTCCCGTGGAGTTCTCTTGGTCTGTCCTTCAGCAGAATTGTCCTTCCTTTGGGATATTAATATCACTTTGGTGGGTATGGTGGGATAAGCACGTGAGGGAGGGCAGCAGGAAGACGCCCATCTTATGTGCACAGCCTTCTTGGTTGTGTTCTTCAGTTTTGTCTCTTAAGCCATATGTAGCAATTTTGTAAATTTTGATTCCATCAAATAGTCTCTTTTTATATATGTTTTGATTCATGATATATTTGGGCTCATTTCTAATATTTTGTTTTGCTTCACATGCTTTTATTTTTTCTTTTCTTTTTTCATCTGTCTTCTGCTGCATTTATAAATTTTTTCTCTCTGCTGATTTAGAAAATGTAGAGTCTTTCTTTTCTTAGGCAAGTATCCAGAAATTATGTGTGTGTGTTATTTTATACCATTTCCCTCCTTGTATATACTACTCCTTCTCATTGGGGATACTTTTTGTCTTGTTGATTTACTGTCTTTAGAATGACCTCAGTACTTGTTATAGCAAATTACATTCCAGCTATATTCAAATGAGTAAATTCATTTGACAGTAAATTCAAATGAGCTCAAAAACTACAATTCCAATGCTCATTTAGAAGAATAAAATAGAAAACCATCTAACACAATAATGAGAAGAGGAATTCATTGCCTTCTTCCTTAGAGCCTTTGTTCCAATTTTCCCTCTGCCTGGAGTGACTTTCATTTGTAGCCTCAAGATATTCCTTCACTTCTTCTAGTCTCTGCTCCTAGGCAAACATGTGCACATGTGAGTAAAGATTAATTTTTAAAATGTTTTCATAGAGGCGGGCCCAGTGGCTCAGGTGGTTGGAGTGCCATGCTCCTAACCCAAGGTTGCTGGTTTGATTCCCACATTGACCAGTGAGCTGTGTCCTACACAATGGCTTGAACCGGAGTGGGGCGGGGGAGGAGGTGGAAGAAGGGGGAAAAATGTTTTTGTAGTGTTATATTTCACAGACAAAATAAATGCATATCCTAATTGTTTGTCAATTTGGAAAGGGCTGTATAAATGGTATTATATCTATAATATGGGATATAATATTGCAGAGGACCTGTGTGTGTTAACATAACAAGACCTACAAATTTATTACTGATTTTATAAAACTAGTTACAGAATGGAATACTCTGTCTCTACCTAGGTATTATAATAATGTATAAATAAAATATTACATGTTTTCTGTTGATTTAAATCTATAGTAAAAAACCTGGAAACATCAATTCAAAGTAATGAAGATGAAGAAAGAATGAGGGTAATAAGTGATGGAAGAATGAGAATTGAGGTTGGTATTTAAAGGGTATTTTAGTCTCTATGTAATGTCATAATACTTTTAATAATTCATATATTCATGAATTCCTCCTATTGTACAATTAATAAAAAATCATAAGGCATTATAGAGGTTTATTCACATCCTCTCCTTCTCATCAATAAAGGGAGGCAGTGGAAAATGACATCTTCTTCATAAGATTTTATTCAACTACTCCACAGATACGTAAGTTTTCTTCCTCTGGGATCATATGGCTTTTAGTTTTCATTCCTCTTAGGGTCCTACTCTTTAACTGTATTACAGTTATATATATTTTCATCTTCCCCAGAGTACTGTACATTAGTATGTTATCATCTTTTATATATTCTTAAGATCTAGTAAATTGCCCCATTTACACTAAAACTTCAATAAATGTTCATGGATTTATTTTGAACTAAGGTAAAAAAATCAGATAAACAGCACAAGATGAGATTTCTCAAATTATTTCAAGATAATAGTTTTCATGAAATGACATTTTAAAAGTAGGATTTGGTTCATTTGTAATCCCCATTCAATCTCGGTAGTTACTTTGTTTTCTGACCGCCTGCATTTCCTTCATCAGGAAACATGGAGTAATTGGGGCTGGGGTAGTGTGACAGCTGAGTTAGTCTGTCTGAAGTGGACTTTATTGATGGTTTCAGCCCACTAGGCATTACTGTAGGCTTTACAAGAAATGAATTTTTCTGGTGGTCTCAGAGTTGTTGAACAGTTAAGGGAGGAGAACAGTGAACATGCGAGCCAATAAATTATGGACAGCAAAGATGAGGAGTCGGGTAACACTGTTGGTGTAATGTTCACGTCGGATTTTCAGCTCTGCCACTCTATGTAAACTTCAGAAAGCTGGAGTCCACACTCCATAAACCCATTGTGAGGATGATTCTCTGAGCAGAGGTACAGGGGTTAGAATGTTACGGGTCATTGTCAATGTGGAAGCTCAACTGAAAACATCTCCATAACTTGTTTTTAATTTTGTAATTGTTATGACTAAAATTCCCCAAACCCACTGACCTAGAAATTATGACAATACTACAGCTATTTTACCTTTTCATAAATCTCCCTAAAGTAGAAGGAACAAGAATAAAGAGAGGAGAAGAAGACAGAGGAAATAGGCAGACAAAAGGTAAAAGGAAAGGGAGAGGACAATATGTAATTTGACTAGCACAGTGCAGTCAGATTAGAAAGAGCTATGTGGGTCAGCAGGATTCCCAAGGGTTCGACAAGGGCCAGAGGGAGGTGAAAATTAAATCAGAGTGGATATTACACACATATTTTATTTTTCACCACCCAAATTTTGTTGGAATCATTTTCTGTTCAGATTGTGGTTGTATGTCTTGGTTTATAGAACTCTCCTGATTTCATGAAAATATATTTATTTCTACAGTACACAATTGATGTTGTCAGATAGTTTTCGTTAATCAGAATTTTCATATAACCGAATTGTCAAATTCTCTGTCAAACTATGCAATTTCGGAAGTTGGAGTCACTCTCTTAAGATTCTTCAAGCTTGTGGGTTACCCTCTGAGACACTGATTCTTTTAGAAACATCATACACACTTCCTCACACACTATTCAACAGATTTCTCTTACCTAAAGTATTTTTTAAAAATAAAAACCTATATAAGTATCTTCATACATCGGAAATATTGCCTCTTACCCTCCTGCAATGTTTGCACTCACAATTTTGAAGAGATGACAGTGCCATCTGACTGAGCCAATGTGGGTGGAGTTTCCTGTTCAGTGAATGATGGAGCTCAGATGTGGATTATGCTCAGTGAGTCTGGCGGAACATATTGACTGTTAGACAACATTTTCCTGGTCTAGGACTCTACACACTCCTGAGCAGGGGCAAAGGCACCACAGCAACTGGGCAAAGCGTCATGAAGAGACACTGGGGAGCTCTGCTGGGGCTTCCGTGGGTCCAGGTTTGCTGTGAGCTGGGGCTGTCCCACATGGGAAATTGGGGAGTGATGCACAGCTAGCAGTGGGAGGAAGGTAAGGATGTGGGCCCATCAGAGCTCCTAGATGCTCCTTCATCCTCATGGGTATTTCTTAGGGTATTTATAGGTTTGGAAACTGCATCACCCCTGCCCAATGACATCATTAGTGTTTATTGTGCTCTTTCCAAACAGGGGTGAGAGGATTGAAGGTGGAGCAGAATCCTTCATCCCTGAACCTCCAGGAAGGAACCAACTCTACTCTCGGTGCAATTTTTCTATCGCTGTGACCTATGTGCAGTGGTTCTGACAGAATCCTGGAGGTGGCCTCATCAGTCTATTTTTCACGACTTCAGCACCAAAGTGGAATGGAAGGTTAGGCTCCACATTGAATTTTAAGAAATTGTACACTACCCTGCACATCATGACCTCCCAACTAGAGGATTCAACCACCTACCTCTGTGCCGTGGATGCAGAGTGATCTGAAGCCTGTAGCAAAACTGCAGCTGGGCCTGCAGTCCCACCCCTTCCATGGGACAGGCATTTGCCCCCCAGGAGCCCTTAAACACCTGCGGGTTTTCAAATTTTTGTTTCAGTATTGTTTTCCCTCCTAAAATAAGACTCTTCTGGACTACTTCACTTTTTTTTTGCCCTTTTTCTTTCCAGTAATAACTTGGCAGGTAAGAAGGTCTAATATGGAACCATTAAAACAACGATAAAGACGTCAATATACAACATCCTGTTAAAACAGATACCTTGTTGGTAGCTGATAAATGACATGTAAATTATTCTGCTGGAAAAGTCTTAGTGAAATACATGGTGGTCAAGAAATAGAAAGAGATGACTCAGTTCTTCAGTTAACTGCAGATGGTTCTACTTTCAAGTAAAGGGAAGAGAACGTGGTAATTTTTATTTTAAGTTTGTATTAAATGGATTCATTTCTGGAAATAACAAATATAATAAAAATAATTGTATTGAGGATAATGCACTCCCTTCCCCCCCTTTCTCTCTAGAATATATATATTCTATTTCATTACTGATACAACACTGTAAATATAAACTCTGTTGTTTTACACATGAGTGAGTTAAGGAGTATAGAGCATGAGTGAGTTGCCTGAACTTACATTACAACTAAATTAGTGAAGCCGGGGTGACATGAGATCTTAAACCCTGAGCTACCTGATACAGAAGACTCCTTAGAATCATCTAACTTGAATGAATTCTATTGATAAATTCGTACAATGTGTTTACTTATATCAGTACCAGAATTATCCATTTTGGGCTTTTTAAAAAAAATATGTTTATTGGGTTAATAACATTATACGAGTTTCAGATGTACAATTCTATAATACATCACATGTATATTGCATTGTGTGCTCACCACCAAAAGTCTAGTCTCCTTCCATCACTATGTATTTGACCCCCTCTACCCTCTTCAATCTCCCCTAAACTCTTTCCCTTCTGGTAACCACCACAGTGTTCTCTGTGTCTATGAGTTTGTTTGTTAATTTGTTGCTTTATGTTTAATATCCCACATATGAGTGTGTGAAGTCATGT
Source organism: Rhinolophus sinicus (assembly GCF_036562045.2). Classification (NCBI taxonomy): domain Eukaryota; kingdom Metazoa; phylum Chordata; class Mammalia; order Chiroptera; family Rhinolophidae; genus Rhinolophus; species Rhinolophus sinicus. The sequence continues at coordinate 109,533,331 of NC_133753.1, read as the reverse complement.
GGTTCTTGTCCTTTTCCTTCTAACTTATTTCCTTTAGCATGATACTCTTAAGATCCATCGATGTTTTTGCAAATGGCAATATTTCATCTTTTCTCGCGGCTGAGTAGTATTCCATTGTATGTATGTACCACATCTACTTTATCCAGTCATCTATCGAAGGACATTAGGTTGTTTCCATGTCTTGGCTATTGTGAATAATGCTGAAATGATCATAGGAACACATACATCATGACAAATAAGCGTTTTCAAATTTTCCAGGTAGATAACCAGAATATGTATAGCTGGGTCATATGGGAGCTCTAATCTTAATATTTTGGGGTAACTTTCATACTGTTATCCATAGAAGCTGCACCATTTCACTTTTCCACCAGCAATGTACAAGGGTTCACCTTAGGCCACTTCTAAATAGCACTTGCATGGAGGAGCTCATGGTAATTTTCATTCTAATCCATTGTTCTTCCTTGCATTTTGAGTGAATCTATTAGTTAAGATTCTGTAACATTATTCAAAGTTTGGGAAAGACAGCAGATAGCTTCCAGAACTACCCTAAAAAAACCTTTATCTATTTTAGCCAGGCACTAAGACTTTTGGCAACCAAACCTGAAAGTTAAAGTTGCATGTGGAATAACTACGATGCAAACTGAATACCAACACACTCTGTCTTTTATGTTAATGTCAGGGCATTGATAGGAAGGACTGTGACCCTGAAAATTAAGATGAGGACAAATGGGCAGAGTCCAGTGCAGCTGGGAGCAGGGCAGCTTCCCGGGCATGTGACCTGTGCAGTTGCAGAAGAAACACTGCTCTTGGTTCAATGCTCTGTTGATTGCTGTCTTGAATTCTTAATAATTTTATCTTTTATTTGTGTTTTTTAATGGAAGTTCCATAAGCGGCTGGAACATGAATGTGAGCAGAGGAGATACATGGGGCAGGAGGACATGGGACAGGGACACATGCAGGCTCAGGTTCTCTGTCACAGGAGGGAGTGTGAGAGTGAAGCAGTTGTCAGGGTCACCTGTTGTGCCTGTGCGTGTTTTCCCTCTCTGGGACTCTGACATGCAGAAAAGGGTGCAGTAAACTTTGTCTGTAAATTAATACAAAATGAAAGTGCATAGATGGACAATTCAATAATGCAGTTTGGCAGTTTCTTACAAAACTAAACACAGTCTTACCATATGATCCAGTAATGGAATTCCTGGGTATTTACCTAAAGGAGCTGAAAAGTTGTGTTCACACATAATCCTTTCCACAGATGTTTATTACAGGTTTATTCATAACTGTTAAACTTGGAGGCAACAAAGATGTCGTTCAATATGTGAATGGATAAATAAATGGTGGTACATAAAGACAATGGCATACTATTCCATGCTAAAAATAAATGACCTATCAAGCCATGGAAAGACAGGGAGAAAACATATTACTAAGTGAAAAGAACCATCCTGAAAAGGCTATACATTGTATAATTCCAACTATATGACACTGTGAAAAAGGCAAAACTATGGAGACAGTGAAAAAACCAGGGGTAGTCAGGGTTGAAGGGACAGGGAGGGATGAGCAGGCAGAGCACAGAGGACTTTTGAGTTGGTGAATCTTGTTTCTAGAATACTATAATGATGGCTAAATGTCATTACATTTGCGTAAACCCACAGAATATACACCACCCCGAATAACCAGAGTGTAAACTATGGACTTTGGGTGATTATGATGTGTCAATATTTCTTTGTCAGTTGTAAGAAACATATCACTCTTGTAGTGAAGTTCGTGTGTGGGGCAGGAGGAATCCTGGAATTGTTTGTACCTTCTTTTTCCTTTTTCTGTGACCCTAAAATGATTGAAAAAAATAAATTCCTTAAACAAATTAACCTCAGACTTCCATGGAACGGATTTGTATGAAGAATGAAAGCACTTTAGAAAAGTGGTTCCACTAAAAACGTTATTTAATTTCTCCTGCTTTTTTGAATAGGAGACCCCAAATTTTCACTTTGCATTTGATCTCAAAAAATTAAATAGCTATCCCTGGCTGGGAATTTGAATCTCCTAACTAACCTCACAAGGAGAAATGCCAGAAGGAAGAGGAAATTAGGTTGTTTCAGAAAGTTCTTTTTGCTTTGCAGTTGAGTAAGCTCACCCACTACCCCTAGGTTTTCCCAGTTGTGGACAGTATTTTTCTTTTCTCCTACAAGATCTGAATGATAAGTTCTAGATACACATATCAGAAATATGTCTCCAGAAGGACATCCCACACGGAGCCACCCTGATCACACTATCTGTGATGCCCTTTACACTCAGTGTTAAAATCCCATTTTATTCCATTTTACTAGGGACTTAGGTTCTCTTTGATACATCAGTGCTCTTGTAGGAGAAATGAAAACTAAGAGAGGAAGTTATCCTGAGCATCCATAGTTTTGCAGGTTAAGAAGCCCCAGATTTGCTCAGGTACAGCTCAGACCCACTAGGTTGCACGTGGATGTGAAAATGGGCTTGGGGTTCCATGATGCAGGACAGTTCTCCCCACTCTCACACAGCTCTACGTTGCACACAACCAGTCCTCAATAAAAATAGCTTTACAACTTCAAGAAACCCTTTAGTCCAACCTTAATTTATGAAAACAAACTAAAACTAAGACGCAAATATGAAACAATTAGGAAGTATGTGAGCTGAGAGTAGAAAGATACGGCACTTCCTTACTTCCTCTTATATTCCTTTTCCTGCTTCCTTCTAGCAGGGTCATATTGCTGAGCAAAGAGAAACTGTTCAGTGCACGTCTAGGTACTTAGATATCAGCAGTATGGTCCGTGCTGAGACACTTATTTCTACCAGGAAGCTAGTCCATCTGGCCTCTGTAGGAATAAGCCAAAGATGATGGGACCATCCTCAACACCCAAATGTGTTTCTAAAGACTTGCTTAGAAATAGCAAATATATTCATTATCCCAGATGGACATTCCTTGAAGGCACGATATGAGTATATTGAGCAAAACTCACACATTGTCAGCAAAAACGATAATTGGAATTGGAAGACTCATGCAGAAAGCAGCACATGGAGATGCTATGTAAAGGTTTTCTAGGCCAAAATTTTGACAGTTAGCTAAGAAATATTCTATGGAATCATCACGGAGCAGGGAATTTTGTCCAATGGATGGCTATGTCTTTGCTATAGTTAAAATATGATCTGCTGGTTTTCATGTGAGTGATCAGATTTATGTCATTACATTCAGATCTGTATGCGTACCTCAAAAGGGCAAACACTGACTTGAGTATCTGTCTCCCAAAAGAGGGAAAACTGCCCAGGGAAGGGTTTGAGAAAGCCTGTCTTACAGGGAATGGGAAAGAGAATGGAATTTCCTCAAAATCAGTATGTTCTACATATGTAAAAACACACATTTTATAGTAACACTTATATTTATATAGTGAGTTGGTAGTATTATCCATTGGTATCTTTAAATTGTCAAGTCAGAAGTGGAAGAGAGGTTAGAATTATTCTTTGTAATTCCAGAGGACCGCTGCGTTCAAATCACAGGAAAGGAGCTTCCACTTCTGGAAATAGTCTTGGTTTCCCAGGGACCATGTCCCATGATCACCTTTTTAGTGTCCGTTTGTATTTGTAAAACTACCCTAGCTGACAGGCAATATTTGAGCTTCTGTAGATTTATGCTCGCAGAGGTAACCAGAAAATTCCAAGAAGTTAAAGTGGTATAGAAAGCTTGTTCAGCAGGAAATTTAATTCTGAGTACTCTGAGGACTGGAGAGGACTTTGTCAATGTTGGGGGAAAAGTACACTGTCGTGGAGTTTGGGAGAAAAGTAACTGAGAATGACATCTGAGCCAGCAATGGTCAGAGAAACAGGAATACATGCCAGGAGAGATGACTTATGTGTTAGAAGTAATTCCACGGAGGATATGATTCTGTAATTTTAGGACATGCCATCCATGTTCATATGAGAAAATGAAGCCACCTCTAGAATAAACTGACATGTGGTTACACTTTCTGAATCTGCAGCTTGATGTTTTCTCAGAAGCTGTACTCTTTCAGTACTTTGAAACATGTGAGACACAGAGCATTGGAATAGATGTCTTCAAGCCTGTCAGATCCAACCATGGATAAATGGTTTCCTATGGCTGAAGTGCTAATAACTTGTGGAACATATTCCCCTGCTCCTTTAACAGTAAAGTTCGCTCTTTTACCTTTTATCATAGTCATCTAGCTGCGGGAAGATTCCTCATTTTGACTGTTGGTACTGTCAGTTCTCTGGGAAAAGCAAGGTCACAGGCAAGGCCAGCTGAGAGGGGCAGAGTCTGAGATAATGGACAGTGGAAATATTGAATGATTCTCTCTTATTCTGATCTTCGACTGACGTGTTGCTTTCAGAAGGAGTTTTTCTCCATAATAGACAGATGAGGATGGTAGATTTAGTTGAAAAGGAAGGTTTTGTAATTTTTTTTTAAGAAAGTGAATGATGGTGCTATCCTATCTCAAACATGTAAACCCAGGCCATCGTTGGATAAATACCAATAGCATCTGCCTGTTTCCTACATGTTAATAATGACTCAGTAGTGTGCAGTGATATAAACCTTGACATCTACATTCTTACTTAATCTCTGATTTAAGACCTAATTTGTTTTACCTATTGCTGCCTTTACTTAGGTGTCTGAGTCTCAGAGGCACAGGGTAAGAGAACATTTAACCAGTGCGTTCAGTCGTTACGGATGTGACCACAAGGTGGCAGTGCACCTCTGCTGATACAGAACATGTGGAGGCTCATTTCAGTGGGTTCTGGATGAAGGGGCTAAGGGAGAGGCGGGGCCTTTTTCTTATTGGCTGGGTAGACAGTGTGAGAAACTCCTGTGTTTTTCAGAGGAAAGAAGAGATAACCTGATACCAGAAGTAGCTCCCCTGGCTGTCGTTTGCAGGTCCGCAGTTGATCCTAAATGGGAAGAATGTGGAAGACATCCGTTGGAGCTTTATTCATATTCTTGTGGCTGCAGCTGGGCTGTAAGTTGAGGCTTATGGGAAACGGTTTATATTAGTGGATATTCTTTAGAAGCCAAGAGTGGTTTAATTCGTAGTTGTTGTAGAAAAAGAAATTTCTAAGCATAATGATGTGGTAACTCTTCTCCTTCCTCTCACTTTTCCTTTCTGCACAGGGGTCAGCGGAGGAGAGAATGTGGTTCAGCGTCCTCCTTCCCTGAGTGTCCAGGAGGGGAACAGCTGTGATATGAACTGTTCTTATTCAGACAGTGGCTCAGACTACTTCCCTTGGTATAAGCAAGAAGCTGGAACAGGTCCCCAACTCTTTAAATACATTCGTTCAAATAAGGACAAAATCAAAGACGGAAGATTCACTGTTTTATTGAATAAGACAGCCAAACAATTCTCCCTGCACATTGAGACCACCCAACCTGGAGACTCAGCTGTCTACTTCTGTGCAGCGAGTACACATTGCTTCTCAGGCACCTGCAACCTGTACGCAAACCTGCGAGTGGAGCCACCGCTCTCCTTTGACTACCTTCAATCATAGATAGTATTTATCATATTTTGCCTGCAAGTGAAAACTAATGTGTTGGATGCTAAAAACACATAGTAGGTAGGTTGGGTTCAAGATGACCCAGGAAGAGTTAGAACATTGTGTTGGATAACTGTTGCTTTGTGAATTCTTGATGGGAGTTAGTTATGTTTTATTTTGATATTTAAGCTTTAACGAAGACTTCATATTTGTTATTCAGACTCTGGTCTGATAAATAAAACCTTAGCCTCGATATCACAATCTTTATTAGTAATGGACTCCATTTTTTTCTGGTTTTTAACCATTATATACCATGTATAGAAATGATGTACAATATAAAGTAATGAATCTATAATTCTGTATTCATATAATATTGCTAATATTCATATCACTTGTTCTATCAATTTTTATTGTAGTTTGTATCATAGTTATTATCACTTGGTGTTACATCTTGAATTGAACATTCCTCATTTCATAATTTCTCTCTCTAAATAACTGCTTCTTAATAGTTCTGTGAGATTTTAATAAATTTCAGTTTTATATTAATTTTTTTCTTTTATATTTGTGGCTCATTTGACAGTTCTTCCTATGTTTTCTGACCACTTTGTTTTTAAGAAAATGACCTTGTTTTCTTTTGGAGCCCAGTTATGGTATATATTATTTGTGTGTTTGAAGAAACAGGATAAGTAGTGATTTCAGAATGCGATTTTCATTTAAACTCACTAATCTGTTCTTTTTTACCAAATCCTATACGTGTCTGTTCACAGTTACTCTCTGATAGATTTTAGACCAGAGTTTTGTATTAGTCACTGCTGTAGATGCGGCACCTACACAAACTTTTTCACATAGTTGATAATCAGTAGATGTTTGTTAAAGGAAGAAGGAAAGGTTACTTTTTCTATTTATTCATAATTTTAAATAAAGCTTTGTGATAGAATTAAATTTAGAAATTGATTTATGAAAAACAAAACTGCTACCATGTATATTAAATTATTTGATTGTTCTAGAATGCAGTAATTTTTCCGTTTCTAACTGTCTTTTTCAATAAAGTTGTGTTGTTCAAAGGTAATTAAATTTATTCCCTGACTTGTGATTTTTGTTGCTATGAATGAAATCCTTCTCTCTGGTGTGGGTGGGTAAATTTTTATACGTATTTATCTGCTACCTGACTATTGTTAGTAGACTGCAGAAAGGCATTAGAGTAATGGTTAATTTAGAGATAGTTTCTATTTTCCATAGTAGCTGTACCAATTTACATTCCGACCAGCAGTGTACGAGAGTTCCTCTTTTTCTACAACCTCTCCAATACTTGTTATTATCTTGTCTCATTGATTGGTAATAACTGTTCTTACAGGTGTGAGGTTGGGATCTCTTTGTGGTCAAAGCTCACTCTTGTTGCCCTCAGTGTGCACTGATAGCCGTCCACTTGGTGGAATGGTGTGTAGATGAGGCGCTGAGCCTTGGGATGCCTGTGGGCCATTGTTACGATCCTCTGGCACTGCATCCCCAGCAGCTCATGGGCAGGTTCCTGATGGAGTCTGTGGTTAGTAGGCTCTGTGTCCCTTTAATACCCACTGAGGCCCTGGCAGCTGTTCTCTCAGGTGCACCCAACTCCCAGTTGGTCAGCACACCTCGCTATTCTGGATGAAGCAAAAAAGAGATGGGTCTCTCAGGCAGTGTCCCCCAAAGCTGGGCAGGAGGTACTCACTCACATGCTGTCACTTTCCACTATGGGAAAAATCAAAGGACTAGAGAATTTCTCTTGGCACTGAGCTGTGCACATTGCGGGGTATAGATGACTAGGGTACAGTGAAATAGTTCCTCCACCCTTTTCAATACTTCCAGTCTCTGATATTTTTGTCCCCCACAGTGTGCTTCTCCCACAGTGTAACTTCTCTGCTGGGCTCCTGGACTTCCCCAAAGTTACTCTATTTAGTGTATGATCGTGAATGTTAGTATGTTTTGAGGTGGGAAGATGGCAGATAATTCCTGTTTTGTCATTTTGGTCTCAGAGTTTTTAATTTTTATTTTGAAATAATCACATAGA
>NC_133753.1:109520835-109525682 GCF_036562045.2 Rhinolophus sinicus | reverse complement strand
GTGTTTCTAGGGGCCTTTTAATGATTGCAGTATGACTATTACCGACACATTCACAGTCTGTTTAGAGTTATTATTTCAGTGTTTCAAGCAAAATTAGAAATCTTACAATTGTATAGGTTATTTTATGCTCCCTACTTTACGTTATAATTGTAGGTGTCTTTCATCTTCAGACTTGAAAACTCCACCAGACAATGTTATAATGATTGATTTCAATAATCATACATATTTTAAGTAAGAAGAGAAAACTAGTTTCTTGTATTTTACCATATATTTACCATTTTTGTTGCTCTTTCTTCATTCTTGAAGTTCCTAATTTTCCTCTGGTATCATTTTCCTTCAGCTGAAGAACTTTCTTCAGGATTTATTTTGGAGTAGCTCTGCTTACAATGAATTCTCTCCATTTTCCTTCATTTAAGATTATCTTTATTTTAGTGTAATTTCTGTAGCAAACTTTCACTACAAGAGAACACAGAATTGAAAGGTTTCTTTTTTTTTCTATGAGTATTTTAAAAATATAATGGCAGATACATCATGTAGACTCTTGCAGGCCATTGTAAAGACTTTGACTTCTATTCTGAGAGAAATGGGAATCTATTGCAAGGATTTGAGTAGGGGAGTGACATAATGTGACCTATGTTTTAAAGGATCTCATTGGCTGCTTGTTATAGATTGAACTTTTGAGCCCTCCCCTCCAAATTCATATGTTGAAACCCCACCCCGCTATGTGATGGTATTAGGACATGAGGCCTTTGGGAGGTAATTAGGATTAGATGGGGTCATGAGAGTGGAGCCCACATGAATGGGATTAGTGCTCTTTTATAACTCCCAACAGAACTTGTTTTTTTTCTCCTGCTCTCTGTCACATGAAGATACAATGAGAAATTGGCAGTCTGCAGCCTGGAAGCAGGCTCTCACAAGAACCAACCGTGCTGGCATCTGATCTCATACTTGTAACATCCAAAACTGTGAGAAATAACTTTCTGTTGTTTATAAGCCACCCAGTCAATGGTACTTGTTATAGCCGCCCAAACTGAGCAAGACACTGCTGCATTAAGAAGGGACTATAGGAGAACAAGCAGGGAGACCATTAGAAGGTCTCAGAGTAATTCATTTTAGAGATGAGGATGGCGTGACCAAAGAGGTAGCAGTGGAGATGGCAGCAGTGGTCAGATTATGGTTTAATTTATAAAGATAGGGCTGACTGATTTTCTTAATGGATTAGATGTAAGCAGAAAAATAAGAGTCAAAGATATCTCTGAGGTTATTACCAGAGATACTGAAAGAATGAAGTTGCCATCAATTGAAAAGCAAAAAGTAGTGGGAGGAGCATGTTGGAGGTGAGTTCAGAAGGTGAAAGATCAGAAGTTCAGTACTGGGCACATTAAATTAGAATCCTGACCCTCTAGACTGCAGTACCTCCAAGGGGAAGGAGAATATTGTGACAGGTCTGTCTCTTCTGGATCTTGACTGACATGACCCAGTAGTAAAAGAAGGAACATGTTAAAGTTCCTGTTTTTTCTCAGGAGCCAAGCACTCCCTAGAGCTCTGCTCCTCACCCTGCTCATTTTCATCAAATGAGAGAACTTGCTAAAAACAGGTCAGGCTGTGTCCTTGAGTCTCTGAAAACTCCAGTGTCTCAGGAGGTTTGTGTTCAGCTCCCCCTGCAGTCTCAGCCACTGTGTCACTCACAGCACAGAAGTAGACACCCGAGTCGCTCCAATGGGCTGATGATTTCCTCAGGTGGAAGGTGCTTTCACTTTTCTTAAATTCAGCCTGGAAATCTTTGATGCCATTAACCAGGGTATTCCCTGCTACGTACTTGAGAAGAAGCTGGAGGTTTTGACTGGGGTATTGGACGTACCAGAAGAGATAAACAGATCCACCATAGGTATAGTTGCACCTCAGCTCCAGAGAGGTTCTTTCAGAGACAGTGATGTGACCATCAGGCTGGCTCACTGACTGGGCTCTGGTTCCTCCTGCAACATCAATGCAGAGTTAGTGAGACTAGGACAGACCTACCTCTAATGAGACTGTGTCTCTGGTCAGATTCCAATCAGAACCATGTTCCTTCCATGGAGGCAGAAGCAAGGAATACAGTATTACTTACTCACTGTGAAGAGCATTCCAAGCAGCAGAAGGGTCGCTGAGAACATGCCTAGGCAGTGAGAGAGCTGAGCTGTATTCTGGACGATCTCCCCTGAGGAGCAGGAAGGAATGTGACCAAGTATGCTGAGTCCTTTTAAATGGGAAAATCTGAGATTCAAGAGATCCTGTTTAGGCAAGTTCTAGAGGCTGTTAGTAAAAGATGCTTCCTTGACAATGACTGCTCCTGGTGTTGAGTCTGCTCAGAATGTGCACCTCAGTGAGCTTTGAGGTCAAGTCGTTCATAGGAGGGAGGTAAAACTTATTAACTGAGACATTTCCAGTTTATGCAACATCGCCCTCTGGCGGTCAAATATAGAAACAAATAGAGACAAGGTTTATGTGCCCATCTCCTTCCTGCTCCAATCTAGGCTGGAATTTCTTAGCATTATAATCTGTAAGAGTGTTTTCAGGTGTCTACTTCCTCAGAGAATATTTTAATTTTATGAATTAAATAGCATTATTTGATCCTATGAAATAAATAGTATTAGCATCATCATTTTATAAATGAGGAAACTGAAGCATAGAAGGAAAGATGTAATTTATCCAAGGTCACAGTAAGTGACAACTGGAACTTGTCCCATTAGTGTGATTCAAGGATTCACATTATTAACCACTGATAATTTAGCACTATTTCCCTGTCGAGTAGATATTACCCTCACTTAACAGAAAGGTAATCAAGTCTATATGAAGCTAAATACTTTGTCCAAGGACACACAAGAATTAAAACCTAATTCTGTTAGACTCCAAACACACTTCCTCATCTTATCTATGATATTGTACTAATCTTTAGGAGTAGATGTAATTTCACTGAGACAAACAAACATTTAGGGTAAAACTCAGAAGAGAATAAAAACTAAAGAAAATCCTTAAGGAACCCAAACTCTGGAGGTAAGGCAGTAAAGAAGGTATCAAAGAAACTTCAAATGTAGTCCAGAGAATTATGTGGCAAATCAGAAATAACTTGGGTCCTGAAAGAGAAGGGAAAGGAGTTTTAAGAAGAAAGGCTTGTCCAACAGAGCAAATGCTGAAGAAATATCCAGTAGATGATCACTAAAAACATTGATTTTTAAGAGCAGAAAGATCATGATTTGGGTCTTTTTAGCAGAAACTAAACTGCAGTGGGATAAGACATGAAGATGAGACAAGGAAGAACAAAATTTGGATATAGTAATCTCTTTCCAGAGGTTGAAACCTAAAGGGGAGGAAAGAGACTTGGTATTAACTAGACAAGGACGTTGAAGTGAGAATAGTAGGGTTTTTACAGACTGGGATATATTTACATGCTTTGGGAAGGATCTATAAGCAGTGAGTCAAAGTTCTGAGGAGACAGGTAGGATTGGAATATGGACCACAGGTAGAAGGACCAAGTTTGGTAGGAGAAGGAACAGTTATTTCCAACTTTATTGGAATGAAAAAGGAAAGAATTGGTTTAGATTTCGATAACTATTCAGGATGTGAAGACCGAAAGTTGCAACATCTATTAATTTGTAATGGACTCTTTTTTGTTCTGTTATCATAAATAAGAGAAATTAAGTGTCTCCCAGGAGAACGAATGGAGGAGATTCTGTGTTAGAAATTCTGAGAAGTGTGAGAAATTTTGAAATGATCACTGTAGGAAATGACAATGGGAGATGATTATAGAGAAAAAGAATACACTCTTAGCAACACTGTTGTTCTAGTTAGTGTTAAAAATGACAACAACTTTCAGTGACACCAGTCTGATTATCTGGAACTGTGCTTATTAGACAAGGTATATATTATAAGAAGGTAGATATTGATTGGGAATTAATAAGATCACTGATATGACACAGAATTAGGGCAAGAACAATGAGGTTAATGATTAGAGACTGACTGAAGTAATGGCCCATGGAGTTTAAGTGTTACAGATAAAAATAAAAGACAAAAAGCCTATGAGATATAAGATGACAATAAAGGGGCAAAGAGGCTAAACGGTCATATATAGTCAAAGAACAAGTGCAGCAGAAGTAACTGTGTGGGACTTTAAGGATGAGAGTTTTTAAACAGGATGTAAGATTTCAGACGTAGAGCAACATCTAACTGGAGAATTATCATCAGATCTTCCAGAGTGTGGCCGTGGGTGTTAATGGCTAAAGTGGATTCTAATTAACAGTCTTTAAAGTTGATGAGTTCACGCTGCTCTCTGAATTGTCCATGTGCACATTTAAGTCATGTAGTATTTAAGAGCTGTGTTAAACTCTTCAATATATAAGGCAGAGTGTTTGGTGTTGTATAGAGACGATAGTGACAAAAGGGGTAGGAAGAAGTCAGGGTGAAAGGCATGGGCCTCAAAGGTGCAAAGACAATAAATAGTCTGGGTTCTTTTGGGCGGGGTGTGAAGAGAATGATGTCCCTATCTCTAAATCTGAGGTGACGTGTTGTAGATGATGGAGATTAAGGAGCAACCACAAGAGAAAGAAACTGTATTCCAAACAGAGTCAGGTACCAGTTTAGGGCATGTGGAAGGAATTTTCACAGAGGCTATTGAATGTTTGTTTAGAATAGGATGGAGATTTAGAGACCAAAGTGGAAAGATTTCCATGGGAAGATCAGAGGCAGTTAGGTCAGTTTAGAAAATAAGAGTCAAATTCCTTGGTGAGTCATTCCTCTCTAGAAGGAAACTCACAGGTAGGACTGAATGTGCTTCCAAAGGTCTTAGTACAGAGGAGCGTGGCCACAGTAAA
>NC_133753.1:109514534-109520735 GCF_036562045.2 Rhinolophus sinicus | reverse complement strand
ATGTTTTAGTGTGTGTTAGAATTTCTGTCTTCTTTCAGGTTGAATAACATTTCAGTGTATGTATACACCACATTACGTTTATCCACTAAGGTGTTTTGGACATTTGGACTGCTTCCACCTTTTGGTGGAAAATGTATACAAATATTCCAATATTTTTGGTATACATACAATGTCTTTCAATTTTTTTGAGTATGTATTCAGAAGTAGAATTGCTGGTACATATGGCAATTCTATTTGAAAAAGTTTGAGAAACTTCGTAGTGATTGATTTGAAAAACTATGCTCTAAACTGCTTTATTAAAAGCAAATTTCAACGATCATTTTAGATATGAATGAAAATGGTGTTAGAAGAGGAAGGTGATTCACAAAACCTAGTTTATCACCCTTGCTACAATGCATTGCTCAAGTCGGGTGTCTCACAATTATTCTGAAAGGAATGGTCAAGTCTCTGATTGTCAGCTCTTCAACTGAAATTTGTGTGTTCATTATACTATAATATGTTTTCTTTCCTCTTTGGTGAAAGAACCAAACTAGCAAATGTTGCTGCACAAAGAAAGAAAAGGGTACCAGGGAGATAGTTCAGAGGAAAGGAAGAAGAAAGTAAGGGAAGAGGGGGAAGGAGATGAGATCATCCTTAAGAAAAAGTGCAGCTACCAGATGAGCTAGAACTAAATGTCAGTGGCCAAGAGCAGACCCAGGATGCCATCTTACCTCTCAAAGTCAACTTTAGCTCATTATAACAGATCATAATATGATTAGCACTACCATATTTCCCTGAAAATAAGACCTAACAGGAAAATATGTCCTAGCCTAATTTTTCAGGATACTCGTAATATAAGCCCTACCCCAAAAATAAGCCCCAGTTAAGATCATCAGCCAGATGGATGCATTTAACGCATTTGTTGCAACACAGGGTGGACGTATTCAATTATAAAATGATAATATTAATACATTATTAAATATAAATAAATAATATTATTGACATTAATACTTAAAATAAATGATAATAAAAATTATAATTAGGTATTTGTAAATACCCAAGTGGACACCTTTTGACGAGAGGTAAATGCCTATGTAAACAGATGAACTCCAGACTTATTGCCAAATGACCAATTAGAGTACAGACACAACGCACGAATAACGTGTGCACTTGATAACGAACGGACGTGGTTGTGTCTAATATGAACCTTCATAATTCAATACATCGTGTATTGTAATGGACGTGCTTAATGCACTCATGAGAAATAAAGAAACATTTTCTGAATTTTGGTGCCTGCAATTTTTTGTCGCTTTTGTGTGGACCATCACTCTTAACGATCATCATTTTTGTTGCCACTCCTGTCTCGTAAGTCCTCAATTAACACTTGACATAATGGTAGATTAAAAGGGAATGATATTTTGACCCCAGACAAGATGAGTGCAAAAAGAAAGAGCTATTCCGTAAAGTATAGGCAAGAATCTTACAGCTTACTGCAAAGAGCAGAAGTCGAATCTCTGAATGGTCTGAAAATGGAGATAATGCTGGAAGCAGAGTAAGATAACCTCAGCCAACAGGTGGACAAGGGAAATGCTAAGAAACACAAGTGAGGATCATGTTGGCAACCATTATTTCCTGAGCTGGAAGACATCATCTGTGAATGGATTGCTGACAGGAGAGCAAAGGCTTTGGTTGTGCGCAAGGTTGATATTCAAGCATTTGCCCTTGCAGTGGCACCACAGTTAGAAATATCCCGAACAATTCAAAGCATCACAACACTGGCTGGATGGCTTCCTTCAGCGATATGAACTGTCTCTGTGATCAACAACACTGTTCATGCTGGAAAATACTGAAGTTATTAAACGTGCACTTGCATTCAAGTCCTTTGTTGATGGCATCAACTTTTCTAAATACCAACTCTCCAACATGATTGCTGTGTATGAAACTGCAGTGTTTATCGGTAAAGGATCTCAAGCAACAAATGATCAGAGGGGTGTCTCTTCAACCTACATACCCTCCACTGGTTATGTGTTGCCTGTATTTTGGCAATTTGTCCGGATGGAATGAAAGCCCCACCTCTAATCATCACTAAGGGCAAGAAAGATAAGGTTGAACGTGTTCAGGCATCTACGTTCTTAAAACTGAAAAAGCCTGGTGCACACAAGCAGTTATAAGGAAGTGGGTCGATTTAATGCTGCCACTTGTTTCACGAGTTGGCCAAAGAGGCTGCTAGTCTGGGATTCAGCCAGCACTCACCATGCTAAAGACATGAAGAACTTCCTTGCAGAGAGAAGAACAGATCAAATAATGATTCCTGCAGGAATGACTGCCTATCTCCAGACTCTTGATATTGCGATAAACAAGCCATTCAAAGGAACATTTGCATATGGAAATCAATGACCTCATTGAGAATAGGATGGAGAGAAATCAGTGTGGAAACTTGTGAAGCCCAGCCTGTGAGAGGTCTTGACTTGGGTAAAGAATTTGTGAGATAAAATCACTGACAGCTGTGTTGCCGATGCACTACGAGCAGCTACATGGACAAAAAGGGCTTATTTAAGGAGAACTTGATTGCTGGACATGAGAGATTGGGGCCAATGGTTCTACAGGAAATGGAATCGCAAGAAATTGAAGACAAAATTTGGGTTTGGAGAGTTATGACGATGTTCCAGAAGAAGATGACATGGCTATATAAAAATGAATGTAGATTTTTCTACATTAAAAAATAAGACATCCCCTGAAATAAGCCCAAATGCATCTTTTGGAGCAAACATTAATATAAGATCCGGTCTTATTTTCGAGGAAATATGGTAGAAGCAGGGAAGGTCTGCACCCCCTGTACTGCCATGACAGTTCCACTAGAGCCAAATAAGGAAGAGAATCTCTCCTTCTGCCAGGAAGGAGTGGTCATAAGGCCCAACCTAGGAAAACCCATTGTACCACCACTAAATTTAGATATTTTCTGCCCTCACTTTGAGGGTAATAAATTCCTAACTCCCATTGCGCTTTGATGTAGTTGCCCTTCTCCTGGCCTGCCCTTCCCCACTATTTTGGGGGTGTACTATCTTATTTTCTTTCAGTAAGGCCACTGCTTTCTTGGCTTATTTGGTGTGTCCTTGAATTATTTCGTGTGATGATACCAAGAATCCTCTTTTCAGCAACACAATTATTTAATTAGTTTATTAGTGATATTTGCAAAAATAACCTTTAACAAACTGTCTTAAGATATTTCAAAGACTCAAGTACTAATTTTGCTACCCTGTAGTCTTTCTCTGAAATTTTCTCAAAAATAATTTATACTGAAAAACCCAAGAAACAAGTTTTTACTATTAGAAGAAGCTGTGTTCACAGCTATCAGTTCTGCCATGTGCTTTGTAGACACTTGTGAGCTTTGTTTCATCATTTGTTAAATGGGAGAATATCTTCTTTAATATTTTGTTGTGACAATGTATCAATAATGCTGCCAAAGAAATTGACAAGCAGCACAAGATCAGTTAATGACAGTAACCTCAGTGGACACAGAAAATGCATTGGACATATCCAGCATCTATTCATGATTAAAAATTCTAAGCAAATTAGCAATCAAAGGGAATTTCCTTGAATAACAAGGGGCCTGTACAAACACCTATATCAAGTGTCATACTTGATGGTGAAGGACTGAATGCTTTCCCCCTATAATCAGAAATAAGGCAAAAATTCTGGCTCTTACCTGTTGTATTTCATATTATACTTGTATTTTATATTGTTCGACAGGTCTAGCCTGTCAAATAATGAAAGAAAGAAACAAAAGACATAGAGTTTGGAATGGAAGAAGTGAACCTTTATTTATTCACAAACAGCCTCATTGTCTAAATAGAAAATCCAAGGTATCTATTGAAAATCTATAAGAAGAAACAAAGTTCAATGTGTACCTATCATGTGATCGAGCCATTGCACTCTCAGGCATTAACCAAAGAGAAATGAAAGCAAATGTCTATAAAATATCTTAAAGAGAAATGTTCACAGCAGCTTTATCTGTAATAGCCCCAATCTGGGAACAGCTGAAATGTACATCACCAGGTGAATAGATAAACAAATTGTTTTATGTCTCTGTGATGGAATGCTATTGAGTAACAAAAACGAATGGACCATTGATACTTATGAGACCATAGAAGAATCTCAAAATAATTATGCTGAGAGAAAGAAGCCAGACAAAAAAATACATATGAATCTCTTTATATAAAATTTTAAAATATGCAAATTATGTTATGACAGAGGTATTTTCTGAAAATGGGGTGGGGAGCATTTCGAGAGAGGATTCAAAGAGACATGGGGATCCTTTTGGTGGGATGCATACGTCTATTATCCTGTGTGTGGGGGTGGCTTCACAAATGTATACAAATGTCCAATTTATAAAATTGTTTACTTTAAATAGGTGCCATTTATTTCTGTGAAAATTATGCATTTACAAAACCATTAAAAATCCAAATGTGTACAAGTCCTTTTGTGTGACCCTAAGTGCAAAATGATCCCACTGCTGATGATCATTGGCTGAAACTGTTTTGTTTTGTTTAAGGTATAGACACAACTTTCTGCATCCATGGCTATACTGTTGATTTGCAACCCACCGTCATCTCTACCTAGTTTGCACTCTCTCTATTTGTCAGAACAGATGTTTGTAGCTCCTTTTCCAGAGTTTCTTTCTAGATTAGTTTTGTTTCAGATTCTGACAAGGTGATTTGGATGATGGAGAAAAGGAGAAGGGATGTGTGAACCCAAACAGTACCTGAGCCTGAATTTCCTACTTAGAGCCACATCTGGGAGACTATTCACACATTGCCTGTGGACTCATGAAGCCCCTTGACCTGAATCTGTGGAGAGAGCTCCAGAGACACACTGAGCTAAGCTTTCACGTGCATGTCTATGGGTAGATGCTCACAGGGCCTTACAGAAAGAGGTGTCCTTCTCCAGAACTTCATCCAGACACCCTCAGAAGTTTTTTTGTTGTTGTTTGTTTGTTTTTAAAAGACTGGTCATAAAAAGGGAGCTAAGGAAGAACTTGCTTTTGTTAGAGGCACGTCAAAGAAAAAGTCTTGCTTTCAAAAAATTGTGTAGTCATAGGGATATTTTTCAGGCTGATCTCAAAGTTTCTCCCTGATCATTGAGGACTATCTTGGTCTAGGACAGTATCACAAATGAGATCCTGTAAAGTGGTATCAGGCTGGCTGCACCAAAGCCACCTGGGGGAGCTTTCAAAACTTACACATTAGTGGGTCTCAATCCTGGAAACAATGATTCACCAAATAGTGGTGAAATTCCAGAATCTGTAATGTCTCTCACACATTGATTCTACTATCACTGTTGTATGAATATCAGCTGGTCTGTTTAACAGTATGAAAAGCTGGGAAGGAAGAGAATCCTGACTTCCGATGCAAATTCACATTTTTCTGTGTTCCCTCCTGAAAATTAATTGATTGAGTTTTGGCAACAAAATTTTGAAGAGAGACAAAAGGGAAACCATGCCTGACCTAGCCCTGCATTAGTACTATAGGATTGTTACTCGTCTGATTCACATAGGTTAGCCACTCATCTCAGAGTGAACGACACAGTGGGAGAAAGAGACAGTGATCTCATCTTATTTTATAGGAAATCAGTAACTTCTATCTTGATGTTTTTTTCCCCCTCCTATCTGGCATTCAAAGTATCACATTTTCATGTTTGTGAAATTCAGGAACATTTCCCTACTGATAAGATAGTGTGACTACTCTCCTAAAGCGCTCCTGTTTAAAAGACAGCAGTTACAATTCATATAATGTAGGACTGAGGAAATACTGTATTTCAGATAGTAGTGATTCCAGTATCAAAGAATGATTATTTTTATTATTTTTTAATTTAACAAATATTTAGTGAACGCATAATAAATGTCAGTTGTTGTTCTATATGCTGGATTACAGTGCTGAATGACAGAGAATCATTCAATAATAACTCTACTTCTTAATCCTTCCTGTCATTGCCACCCAAAGTCTTTTCTGATATTCAATGTATCATATAGCCTGGCCCACTATGGTTACATAAAAATATAAAAAAAGGATTAAAATGCTCGATTTGTTATTTTCTCTGCTTTGTTAGACAACTTCCTGTGAGACGATAGCTTAAGAAAAAAATACCTGTAGACCTTAAAAAGTACCTTAAATTACATGACAGCCGTTGTTCAGAAAACTGTTCTGCACTTGGTAAGTACAGTCA
>NC_133753.1:109476082-109514434 GCF_036562045.2 Rhinolophus sinicus | reverse complement strand
AGTATTTTAAAAATAAAATACCTCTCTGATTATAGTGGTAATGTATGTTCATTAGGAAAATTTGGGAGAACGTCATCAAATTGGCGGCGTGAGGGGAGCCTCTGATAAGCTCCTGAATTTACAACAAATTTAAAACTATAACTCCACAAAGGACTCTGCACAGCAGACAGGCAAGAGGAAGAGGCCCACTACTGAATTCACCTAAAGGTGGCTGAATCACGTGAGCTGAGGCAGAGGGAAGGGAGAAGTGCGGAGACGGAGGCAGCTGGACGGGGGACACAGACCCAGCTCAGTGCACCGAGCTTCTGCTTCCGGAACTACCGCAGCTGCGGGAGAGGGAAGAACTCGGACTGCTAGGGCTCCGCCAGGCCCATAGGGTGAGGGGGCAACATATAACATGGCTGAACCCAACACTCATGGCAGAGACCTCGGAGAAAAGACTGAGGGAAGAAGGCTGAAAATGGTGGTTTAAGCCCGCACTGCCGAGCAGAGAACGGAAGGCTTAGGCACTGAGACTAGCCGTCCTCCCTACCCTCCCAGAGCTCGCCCCACCCCCACTTGCCCGATGCTAGAAAAGGAACAGTAGCAGTGTCAGATCAAAAGAACAGAATATTTGCTGTTCTGAGAAATGTGGAACGCAGACACAAATTCGCAGCCCAACTAGTTCCGGCAAAGGGGAGGGAGCTGTGAAAGCAGGATTGGCTGTGGTGGTGGTCGCCGCCATTGCTCTGGGCCACCTCTCACAACTCACCCCACCCCTGGCCCCACCTATCTGGGCGGATACCTGCAGGAGTAAACAGAACTGCTGAAACATACGGGCTCTGAATCAGGTGCAGGAAGAGCTTTGGACCTTCAAAAGCTCTCCGCATACCCACACGGACTGCCCTGTGACCCAGGCGAACTATTAACAGAGGAGAAGCCCATCTCCCAGGGAATCCCCCCATTGTGTGAGAAGCTGGAATAGTGTAGAGAAAACATAACACTACAGTGTAAGAGTGAAAAAACGCTGCTTTCGGAGAGAAAAAACATTTTGCACACCCGAACTGGAAACCAAAAGAAAGATCTTGTCCTATCAACCTGTTGCAGAACCCACTCCTGTAGATGTCTAGGAAGAGAAATAATAAATCAGTAATTGCCATGAATAACCAAGGCAACAAGACAGCTCAGAAAGAAAGTGAAAAGTCTCCAGATAATGAACTTGAAGGTATGGAAATATGTGAGTGAAATGACAGAGAATTCAAGATTGCAGTTCTGAAAAACTCAACGAGATGCAAGAAAACACAGAAGGCAGTTTAATGAACTCAGAAACACAATCAAAGAACAACACGAACATTTTACCAAAGGGATTGAAATGTTAAAAAGAACCAAATAGAATTTCTGGAGATTAAGAACTCAATAGAAGAAATTAAGAATGAAATAACCAGCTTAGGTAGTAGAGTTGACCAGATGGAGGAAAGAATCAGTGACATCGAAGATAGAAACCTGGAAATTACACAGATGGAAGAAGAAAGAGACTTGAGACTTAAAAGAAATGAAAGAACTTACAAGAACTTTCTGACTCCATCAGAAAGAGCAATATAAGAATAATGGGCATACCAGAAGGAGAAGAAAGAGAGAAGGAACAGAGAATATATTCAAACAAATTGTCGATGAGAACTTCCGAGACTTGTGGACAGAACTGGATCCTTGAATCCAAGAAGCCAATAGTACACCTAATTACCTCAATCCCAACAGACCTTCTCCAAGGGACATTGTATTGAAGGTGTGTAAGATCAACGACAAAGAAAGAATCCTCAAGCCGGCCAGGGATAAGAAGATGATAACCTACAAAGGAAAGCCCATTAGATTATCATCAGATTTTTCAGCAGAAACTCTACAAGCCAGGAGGGAGTGGAACCAAATATTCAAACTATTGAAAGAGAGAAATTATGAGCCAAGAATAATATATCCAGCAAAGATATCCTTTAGATATGAAGGAGGAATAAAGACCTTTCCAGACATACAGAAGCTGAGGGAATTTTCTAATACACGACCTGCACTACAAGAAATACTAAAGGAGGCTATTCGACCACCATCAACAGGGACAATTTGTGGCAACCAAAACATAAAAAGGGAGAGAGTAAAGGCCTGAACTGGAACATGGGAATGGAGAACGTAAGCATGCTGAAGAAAATGGAATACTATAAATGTCAAACTTTCTTTACATAAACTTAAGGGTAACCACTAAAAAATTCAGAACTGAAATACATAGTGTAATAAAAAAGAAACAGAGGGAAACATCATAGAATACCACCACACAGAAATAATAGACAACAAAAGGCAAAGAAACAATGGAGACACAGCCTTACCAGAAAACTAAAGATAGAATGACAGGAAATCCTCACATATCAATAATCACCCTAAATGTAAATGGACTGAACTCACCAATAAAAAGGCACAGAGTAGCAGATTGGATCAAAAACTAAACCCAACCATATGCTGTCTCCAAGAGACACATCTCAGCTACAAGGACAAGCATAGACTCAAAGTGAAAGGGTGGAAATTGACACTCCAAGCAAATGGTACCCAGAGAAAATCAGGTGTAGCCATAATGATATCAGATGAAACAGACTTCAGGTGAAAAGATAACAAGAGACAAAGATGGACATTTCATAATGGTAAATCGGACTATACAACAAGAAAATATATTTATGCCCCCAACCAGGGAGCACAAGTATACCAAGCAACTTCTAACAGAATTAAAGGGAGAAATTGATCAAAACACAGTTATACTAGGGGACCTAAATACATCATTGACAGCTATGGATAGATCATCCAAACAGAAAATAAGTAATGAAATAGCAGCCCTAAAAGACACATTAGATGAAATGGACATAATTTACATATAGAGAGCACTTCATCCTAAAACATCACACTATACATTCTTTTCTAGTATACATGAAACATTCTCAAGGATAGACCATATATTGGGATATAAAACTAGCCTCAGCAAATTTAAGAAGATTGAAATCATACCAAGCTTTGAAATTGGATATGAACTGCAAAAAGAAAGCAGGAAAAACCACAAATACATGGAGATTAAACAACATACTTTCAAAGAACGACTGGGTCAAAGAAGAAATTAGAGGAGAGATCAAAAGATACATAGAAACAAATGACAATGAAAATACATCCTACCAAAATTTTTGGGATGCAGCGAAAGCAGTTTTAAGAGGGAAATTTATATCATTACAGGCCTATCTCAAGAAACAAGAAAAATCCCAAATAAATAACCTCATGTTACACCTTAAAGAACTAGAAAAAGAAGAACAAATGAAACCCAAGGTCAGCAGAAGAAAGGAAATAACAAAAATCAGAGCAGAACTAAATGAAATAGAGAACAAAAAGACAATAGAAAAAATTAATGTGACAAAGAGCTGGTTCTTTGAAAAGATTAACAAAATTGACAAACCCTTGGCTAGACTCACTAAGATAAAAAAAGAGAAGACACTAATTAACAAAATCAGAAATGAAAAAGGGGAAGTTATCACAGACACCACAGAAATACAAAGGGTCATCCAAGAATACTATGAAGGACTACATGCCACCAAATTCAATAACCTAGAAGAAATGGACAAGTTCTTAGAAACATATAGCCTTCCTAGGCTGAACCGTGAAGAAATGGAAAATCTAAACAGACCGGTCACCAGTAACAAAATTGAATCAGTCATCCAAAACCTTCCCAAAAGCAAAAGTCCGGGAACAGATGGCTTCACTAGTGAATTCTACCAAACCTTCAAAGAGGATCTAATACCAATCCTGCTCAAACTGTTTGAAAAAATTGAAGAAGAGACAGTACTCCCTAACTCATTTTATGAGGCCAACATTACCCTGATACCAAAACCTGGTAAGGACAACACAAAAAAAGAAAACTACAGACCAATATCTCTGATGAATACAGATGCCAAAATCCTGAACAAAATTCTAGCAAATCGAATGCAACAATGCATTAAAAAGATTATTCATCACGACCAAGTGATGAATAATACCAGGGGCACAAGGATGGTTCAACATACGCAAATCCATCAATGTGATACATCACATAAACAAAATAAAGGACAAAAACCATATGATTATATCAATTGATGCAGAAAAAGCATTTGACAAGATACAACATCCATTTATGATTAAAACACTTAATAAAATAGGTATAGCAGGAAAAATACCTTAACATAATAAAGGCCATATATGACAAACCCTCAGCTAATCTCATAATTAACAGTGAAAAACTGAAGCCCTTTGCTCTACGTTCAGGAATACGACAGTGCTGTCCTCTATCACCTCTGCTTTTCAACATAGTGAAAGTCCTTGCCAGAGCAATCAGGCAAGAGAAAGAAATAAAAGGCATCCAAATTGGGAATCAAGAAGTTAAATTGTCACTTTGAAGTTGACATTATGCTATATATAGAAAACCCTAAAGACTCCACCAAAAAGCTATTAGAAACAATCAACGAATATAGTAGGGTTGCTGGCTACAAAACCGACGTACAAAAGTCCATTGCATTCCTATATACTAACAATGAAATCTCAGAAAAAGATATAAAAAAACAATTCCTTTTGCAATTGCAGCAAAAAGAATAAAATACCTAGGAATAAACTTAACCAAGGATGTGAAAGACCTACATGCTGGAAAATACAAGACATTTTTAAAAGAAATTGGAGACACAAAGAAATGGAAAGATGTTCCGTGCTCATGGGTTGGAAGAATCAACATAGTTCAAATGGCCATATTACCCAAAGCAATATACAGATTTAATGCAATGTCCATCAAAATCCCAATGGCATTTTTTAAAGAACTAGAACAAAAAATCATTCATAACCACAAAAGACTCAGAATAACCAAAGCAATCTTAAGAAAAAAGAACAGTGCTAGAGGTATCACACTCCCTGAGTTTAGCTTGTACTACAGGGCAACAATAATCAAAACAGCATGGCATTGGCAGAAAAACAGACACATAGACCAATGGAATAGAATTGAGAACCCAGAAATAAAACCACATAACTATGGACAGATAATTTTTGACAAAGAAGCAAAAAACATAAAACGGAGAAAAGACAACCTCTTCAATAAAAGGTGCTGGTAGAATTGGAAAGCCACGTGCAAAAGAATGAAACGGGACTGCTATGTGTCACCATGTACCAATATTAACTCAAAATGGATCAAAGACTTAAGCATAAGACCTCAAAGAATAGACTGCATAGGAGAAACCATAGGTACTAAACTTATGGACCTTGGGTTCAAAGAGCATTTTATGAAATTGACTCAAAGGCAAGGGAAGTAAAAGCTAAAATAAATGAATGGACTATATGAACTTAAAAGTTTCTGCACAGCAAAAGAAACCATTGACAGAATAAAGACGCAACCAACTGAACTGGAGAAGATTTTGCAAATAGTGCCTCCAATAAGGGCTAATTTCCAAAATATACAAGGAATTCATGCAACTCAACAACAAAAAAACAATCAGCCCAGTTGAAAAATGGGCAGAGGACCGGAAGAGACATTTCTCCAAAGAGGACATACAAATGGCAAATAGACATATGAAAAAATGCTCAACATCACTAATCATTAGAGCAATGCAAATAAAAACCACAATGAGATATCACCCACCCCAGTCAGAATGGCTATCATCAACAAGACAAATAGTAACAAGTGTTGGAGAGGCTGTGGAGAAAAAGGAACCCTCCTACACTGTTGGTGGGAATGCAGAATGGTACAGCTGTTATGGAAGGCAGTGTGGATGTTCCTCAAAAAATTACGAATATGATTCCCCTAAGACCCAGCAATCACTCTCCTGCGTAGCTACCAAAAAAAACCTGAAAACATTTATCCATAAAGACACGTGTGCTCCAATGTTCGTTGCAACCTTATTTACGGTGGCCAAGAAATGGAAATAACCAAAATGTCCTTTGATAGATGAATGGATAAAGAAGTTGTGGTACATATACACAATGGAATACTAATCGGCAGTAAGAAAAGATGATATAGGAACATTTGTGACAACATGGATGGATCTTGGGATTATAATGCTAAGTGAAATAAGTCAGAGAAAAAACAAGAACCATATGATTTCACTGATTTGTGGTATATAAACCAAAAACAACAAAAGAACAAGACAAACAAATGAGAAACAAAACTCACAGACACAGACAATAGTTTAGTGGTTACCAGAGGGAAAGGGGTGTGTAAGGGTGGTAGATGAGGGTAAAGGGGATAAAATATATGGTGATGGAAGGAGAACTGACTCTGGGTCATGAACACACAATGGGATTTATAGATGATGTAATACAGAATTATACACCTGAAATCTATGTAACTTTACTAACAATTGTCACATCAATAAACATTAATTTAAAAAAAAAGAAGTTGTTTTAAACCACAGAATTATTTCCTCAAAGTAAATGTTGTATCTAAACCAGTATGAGGCTTGGCAACTTTTTAAAATACTACTTTTGCTTTGCATTCTATGTTTTCCTTTCTTCTTTTTCAATCAAGGCGCCAGGCCCTTAGCAAGCGTTAGATGTGGGGAGTTTTTCAGCTGAAAATCAGTAGCTGTGTGACAATACTGTTCTTCCTTGTAAAGTGCCCAAGGTCATTCTGTGATGTGTTGCTGCGTGCTTTGTGTGCAACAAGATGTGAGAAGCCACATGGGCCTTTGAGAGTTAGGCCATCTCAGAGTATTTACCCCACGAAGAGAGTGTAGTGTTTTGTGTATTTGGGGCAGGAGGGATTTAGCTCAGAGCTGGCACTTATGCTCAGCTGTCAGGCAGTGCCCCACGATAGTGGCAAGACATGGAGGGATGGCTGCTGGGAAGGTCGGGTGGGGTGAGCCCAGCACAGGGAGAACCTGGCTCAGCCAAAATATCTTTCTAGAGATAAATAAGTGTGGCCTCTGAGCCAAGAACTTTCCGACCTTGAAGTGTCTAGATAGTCTTAGATACCATGGATGCAGCAGTAACCATGACGGATTAAGCAGCAGAGGCATTCCTCCATTTTCCAGACTATGTGACCCTCCTGATTCTACAAAAGCCGGAGCTTGCAGTCATGACAGGGATCATGTTTCTGGCCCGTCCAATCGGGTGGGGGTTTAAAGTCAGACTCTCACTGCCTTCTAGCAGGTATGCAACCAGGTTTTCCTACCCTTTGAATCTGTACAATGACATTCACACCTGCTACTTTGAAAGCAAACGAAAATGAGGCTGCCCCACCTGCCTGCTGCCCTCTCCCCTGGGTGAAGAGGATGTTCCAGTGAACAGTTTGACAACTTCACATCTAGGAATTAAGGACTGAAGTCATTCCCAGTCCCCTGCACTGTGTTCTACTGTCACATGTGATAAAACTCGTTCAGGGTGTAAGCTGAAATAAAACTAAATACCAATGCTTCCCTCCTGTAGGCTTCCCACATAGACCTAGGCCACGTGGACGCATGTGAAGGAGGAGAGGGCATTGGATGATTTGGATAAAAGCCAACACTGTCATTTTCTTTTGCGTTTGGGTGACAGAACCTGTATTATGTTCACTGTACGTCCTCAACGCCTGGCCCGTAGTAGGTGCTCCATCAGCACGTGTCTGTTGATCGATAGAAAACACTGTGCTTTGCAGTCCTTCTGCAGAGCAGAGTCCTTTCTAACTGAAAATGTCGAGATGGCCCAGCAGGGAGTCTTAGCCTAGAGGCCAGCAGTGACTCAGGGGAGCAGGCTGACAGGGACTAAGGCTACCGAGTGACCAGGAGGCCAGTAGCCTCTGAGCACATGTGGGACACTGGGCTGGATGTGAGGGGTTGAGCTGACCCTGTCGGGGTGGGGGATGAGGGCAAGGGTTCTGGAGAGACATCCTGCCAGCCCTGTCCTCCAGGGGTCCTGCCTGGTGCAGGCACAGGCCTGGGGCCTCTGATCACCCTCTGTCAGGGTGTTAGCTGGGCAGACATCTCCGTGGTGAGACCCTGTTCTGCACACGCAGCTCTGGATGTCCTAGGTGGGAGGGACATGGGAAGTGGCCACCTCAGATCTGTGGTCTGGAGGGGACAGGAGTTGGTAGACTCTGAGACCTCTCAATGGTAAGCAGGATGGAGAAGGAGGGACATCAGGGTCCTGGAGGCCAAGCTGTGCTCTGAGCTCCAGAGGAGGACAGAGTAGGGAAGGAAAGAGTGAGCCTTGGTGAGAATGAGAGCTTCTCAAGGCCCCTCGCCCCCTCAACTCTGCCAGCGTCCCTGGCTGTGGGAGTGAATGTTCTGCTCAGGAGGGTTTTCCCGTCCTTGGTGTGGGGGGACGATGCCCTTAAGCTGCAGCCCCAGGCTTGGCGTCCAATGCACAGGGTGTTACCCCTTCCTCTCTGCCATGTCACACAGGGGAAGGAGGTAAGCAGTTCAAGCTGAGCCCCAGCACCCGAGAGACTCCCGTTTTCTCCTGATGGAGCTCAGCTTCAGCCCTGGCACAGGGCAGCCCTGGAGGTACAGGTGTGGGTAAGAAGGAGCTGGGTAACTGCTTGCATGGGGTTTGGGGAGATGGTGGGGGCATGGGGAAGAAGAGGAAGCAGAAAACAGTAGAATTGCTCCCTTGGCCATCTACGCATACAGCTGGTGCTGTGAATCATGTCAACGAATAAACAAGAAACCAGCTCTTCCCACTCAGCTAAGAGGCATTTATTAGGGTGCTGGCACCACCTGCCCTCTCCACCCCTCAGTGTGATTCTGGATTCGCCGAGAAGACATTGTGGTTCCTGAAGTCAGGCTTTGTCCATGGTTTCCTTTATCCAGGGCATGAAACGTGAGACTTTGGTGTAGGCCCGGGGAGATGTCCCATTTTTTCTTCCGTAGGAGACGATTCCCTGGATCACACGTTGGCACACGAGAGGGCCCCCGGAGTCTCCCTGCAGACAGACGGGGGGGGACTGAGCAGCTCTTCTCCTGGTCCTGCCCTCTCTGCCATCCCACGCCCCCTCTCAGAGAAGGCCACCTCGCGTGGCTGCCATGTGGGAGATCAGAGGGCGGCAGGCCACTGTGGGACCCTCAGCTTGGACATTGTCACAGCTTCACTTCACCCCAGGTGTCAGTTCCCTCTCCTCTCCCAGATCCCGGATGCTCTTCCTCTACAGGTGCCGTGGGACTGTGGCTCGTCTACTGTGTAAGGACATGAAAGCAGGCGGCTGGGGCTGACACTTAGCATGGAGGACGAGCCTGTTATCCATGTTATCCAGGGTGGGTGACAACTCTGCTCACGCAGGGAGCACAGTTATACAAGCGCTGTGCCTCAGTGTGTGCCAGAGAATTACAGAATCATCCTCTGGAGGAGGACCATGTATAGATTGATCAGGGGCCTTTGGTTGGTTCTCAGAGGCCCTATTTCTCCCCAGCTCTGGCTGCTCTCCGTTGTCCTTCTGTGGAGAAAGATCACAGGCTGACGGGTGGAGAGTTCCCCACTCCTTGGGTCTCCACATCCCCATCCTTCCCCAAACAGCTCTCTCCCCAGATCCAAGTTAGCCACGCTCAATCTCACCTGAAAGGAAGCCTTTTCTGTCGGGTTCCCCACGCAGAGTTGAATGGCCGGGTCATAATAGTTTTGTAGGTAGCTTTCACACTCCCAATCCTCTTGCACAGTCAGCTCCACTTCCTGTAGAGTGTTTGCTAACGTGCCCATTGTGGTGACCTGTCCCCAGCTGGCCACACTGCACTTCTGCCTGGCCTCACCGAGACCTTGCCCCTGGGTAGGCGGATGGACTTCACAGCTTTAGTCAGCTTGATATTTTCCTTTAGCTGATGAGGAAGAGGCAAGACAGCCCAGGGCAGCCAGTGACCCAGGGCCTGGACATGCGATGGGGCTGCATTGTCTCCCCCCCCCCCCCCCGGGGCAATGAGACTAGTCAGGTGGCTAGGATGGGCAAGATGGAAGGAAGAGGTCACAGTGAGAATTGAAACAATCTGGACCCTGGAGAGCAAACGCAGGAGGAGGTTTCCTTACCTGCAGTAACATGATGTCATTGGAGATTTTCTTGGGATTATAGTCTGGGTGGGGGATGGCTTTTGTCACCTGGAAGACCTGCTGGGTCTTCTCCTGTTTCTTGATGTTGTGGGCCCCCAGGGTGACATTGATTGAGCTGCACAAAGAGCAGAGTGGGAGTGTGGGGGGCGTGGGGTCTCAGGACATACAGCCCATGAGCCGTGAAGGGTAGGTGACAGCTGAGGTGGGCCAGGGCTGCAGTTAGGGGAAATTGAGGCAACAGGAGGGCTAGGAGCTGAGTGTCCTCTCTGCTTCTGAAGGACACTGAGGGTAGGGCTTCTGGGAGCTGTCTCTTGCCCTCAGGCAGTATCTTGACATTGCCTGAGTTTGCATGTTTACCCTAATGCACACTTTCTCCTCCACCATTGCTGGATTTGGCCAGTGTGGTCCCTCTCTTCTCAGCTTGCTACTTGTTCTCACCTCTCACCCAGCTTGCCTGTCTTATTTCTCAGCTTTTCATCTCCCATTCATTCTTTCAGATAGCTCCTGTGAAGAGCTCTTGTGGACTTGAGTTAGCAGGAGCCGGGAGTTCACCTGGGCTGCAGCCCCTGGGGAAGGACAGGGGACCCTGTAGGTGTCTGGGGGCGGGGGGGGAGTAGGCTTGCTGCTGCCCCTCACCTTCCGCTGCAGTGAGCAGCTGTCAGAACAAAGTTCTCTCGCACAAGGACACCTCCGCATCTTTTCTGTGTTCCCTTATCCAGAAACTGAATGTAGGCCATGTAGGGGCGGGAGTGGGGCTTGGCCTCATGTCCCCCGATGATCTCCTCTGAAGGAAAAGTTTGTTGTGCTTCTGTGCACTCACTGAGTCACCAGGAAGATACTGACTTAACTCTAAACTGCTGGGGACGGGAGCCTCGGCTGGTCTCGAGCTCGAGCGTCTCACATTTCTCTTTCAAAAGGGAAGAGCAGCGGGCTTTGTCTATGAGTTTTTCTCCACAGTTAGTTGGAGGTGAGCAGAACTACCTTTGGGACAGCAAAGTCCTAGAGGCTCCGAAAATTTGTCTCTGGACATTGCTTGGTTTCAAGTGAGTTTCTGAGGCTCTGTGGTCCCGTGAAGTCCAGAACAATACTGCTATCTAGTGGCCAGACTTAAGTTCAGGGATCTGGGTTTATGCCCAATAAGTGTTCATTGGCTGCATGAAGCCAACAATGGACCTCTTGAGGAGGTTTGGTAGGGGCAGTGCTGTGCGATTCAGGAACGCAGAGAAGTTGGTGCCAAACTCAGTGGCCCATCCTTGAAGAGGGGAGCTGCTAAAGGCCTGGGAAGAAAAGCAGAATTGGAGAAAGGGAATGAGGGGCCTTGGGACTGAGCTAAGGCAACAGCACTCTTCAGGGGATAGGGACCCAAGTAACTCTGGGGTGTGCTGAGCTCTGGGCTTCCTTCCTAAGCAGACACTGAGGAGAGCACCTGTCTCATCCCAGACATGTAAGCCGGGACTGCTGTCCAGTTTTACACCCTCAGCCAGGTACTTCTAGGAAAGTTCCCCTTTCCAGATGGTGAAGGTAGGGCCTGGGGAGGAAATAGAACCCACTGGATTTTCTTGAGAACAGCCTTCTCCCCTGCCTTTATGCTGGTAGCTTTTCCAGCATCATGCTTGGGGGTCTGAGATGGGACAGGAGCGGGGGTTTAGAACATTCCTGGTGGACAGATGGATCAGGAATGTGTAGAAGGGAAGAGGTCTGCGCCCTCTGTGGGAGCGAGAGTGGGGATTGTCACTCACCTGCCTCTGCCCTGGGGGGCAGTAGAAAGGCCAGCAGAAGCAGGAGCTGGAACGGCCACATCTTCCCAGGAAAGCTACCCAGTTTGGATCGCTGGTGTTCTTTCATGTGCTCTTTTAGCCCCTGGGAGAAAAAGGAGGTGCAGGTTGTCTCAGGGACCTCGAGTTCCTCTCTGGTTTTGCAGTGCCTCATTCTAGAAGGCTCTCTATGAAAGCTTCCCCGCCCTCAAACCTCCTGCCTCATGACGTTCTCTGTGTGGTTGTGTGAGAATTAAGCATAGACCACATCAGTACCCACAGCTGATGACTCAGAGCAGACATTGTGTTCTAGCCCAGAGCAGGAACCCAAGGGTCTGAGGTGGGACTGTAGGATGTGGTATTGACCAGTAGAGGTGCAGGAACCCTGACACCTGAGTCCCCAGTGATAGAACCACCAATGCCTTATTTCCATGCTACCAAGTCCATCTAGATAATTTCTTTTACAGATGTGTGTTTAGGCCCTTCTCTGTGCTACGATGAAACGTACTGGAGCTGTGTCTCCTTCCCTTACAGAGCTGGCCATCTGGTGGAGGAGACAGAAACATCAGTGACCAGAGTACTGTATGGGAAGGGCCATGGTGGAGGGATGCACAAGACAGTGAGAGAGCATGGACCTCATCTACTAAGACGATACAGCAGCTCATTCATCACCACAGCTTCCTTCCTAGGGATTTTTAACATCTCCTGTTAATTTGCAAAAGCTCAGCGAGATAGAGTCCATCTCTCCTGTCAATATTTTTAACAAAAGTCCTGCACTTGATGTGTATTGGCCTAAAGTAATGAATCTCTGTGGCCCTACAAGTTGAATCCACTGATTGACTTAAGCCTAGGTCATTCCTATTTTGGGTAGGCTGGGGTTGGTCTCACTCAAGCCACTCGAACTAGAACTAAGACTGGGAAACGGCTGGTTTCCCAAAGGAAGTTCAGATTGCTAAACTGCCAATACCACGTGAAGTGGGAAAGCGTGCTGGGCAACCAGATGTCAGTAATTGTCCTGTTAGTGTTCGCTGTCCTCTGTCCAGAGAGCCACACTTCTGAAATAGCAGGCTTGACACATAATAGGTTCCCACTTGATAAACAAATTATGCTGATGACTTCACTATACTGTAATGGACCTTTGTTTCTGAACAGCCCAACCCAAGCCCAATTCTGTGCAAAGAACAACTAAGTATCTCTGAGTGGTTAGATTCTGGTAATTTAAATTTCCATCTTTGCATTTTCTGTGTTTACAATTTTTCTATGAGGACTATTATGTATCAAAATGCATAATTTCAGTGTAAATGTTCTCCTCATCATACTCCACCTTTTTGAATTTAGCTTGCCTAGTAGTAGACATTCTAAAGATAAAAATACTTCTGTGATTATGGTGGTACTATACGTTCATTAAGAAAATTTGGAAGAGTAGACAGGAAAAGTATCACTCATTTGCCTATCTCCCACACATAGACTGTTACTATAAGAAGTGCATTTTAAATACATGGGATCATATTATATATACAATGCAATATTCTTTTATCCTCAGTTAACCCTACGATGTAAGCATTTCCCCCATATCTTAAAAATCTATTATTCAATAATACTATAGTCTCTCTTTACTAGTTATTAAAAAATGAGCCTGGAATTAATTTCTGGAATTATTGGAAAATTAAACAAATAATTCTATCAAGAGAAACAATGAAAATGATCTGGTTTCTGATTATTCATTGATAATCATCTTTAATATCTTGATCTAATATATTTTACCCTCATTTATATCTTCATTTTTAAAATTTAAAAGGGATTATGCTAAACGGAAGACTATGTTATGACCTTTATTAAAAATTGAGGTGAAATTCATGTAACTTAAAATTAACTATTTGAAAGTGTACAATTAAGTGGCATTTAGTGCATGCAACTACCTCCTCTCTTTAGTTTTAAAGATTTTCCATGACTCCATGAAAACATTTTGTCCATACCCATTGAGCTGTGGACCCATTAAGTTGTGCGTTAACTTGGGCACTGAATCACTTCCCAGTCTCCCTCTCCCACCCGCCCCCCCAAGCCTGGCAGCCACTAATCTTCTTTCTGTCTCTATGGATTTGCATATTCTGGATAGTTCAATGAGCCATACAATGTGACCTGTTGTGTCTGGCTTCCTTCACTTAGCATAATGATTTTGAGGTTCATCCAAGCTGTAGCATGTATCAGTATTTTTTTTCCTTTTTTATGGCCAAATAGTATTCCATTGCATGTATATGGCACAATTTCTCCATTAACCGTTAATAAACATTTAGGTTGTTTGTACTTTTTGGCTCTTGTGACTAATGCTGCTATAAATATTGTGAACAGACTTCTGTGTGGATGACATGTTTTCATTTCCCTTGGATACACCTGTGTACCTAGGAGGGAACTGCTGGGTCGTACGGTAATCCTGTGTTTAAGATTTTGAGGTATCACTGAACTGTTTATTGCAGTGGTTGCACTATTTTATATTCTCACCAGGAATGTACAAGTGTTTCTATTTCCCCACAAACTTGTCAACACTTGTTATTTTTCATGTTTTGATTATAGCCATTCTAGTAGTTATGAAGTGGTATCTCATTGTGGTTTTGATTTACATTCTGTTAATGACTAATGAGATTTAACACATTTTTCTGTGTTTGCTGGTCATTTGTCTATCTTTTTTGGAGATATGTTGACCTATCTCACAATCCTCATTCCTATCCCCCGTCACTGTTTGGATTGGTTCTTTGAGAGTTGGGCTGGGGCCCCCAACACAGCCACCTTGACATGCTAGGCTGAAAATGGAGAGGGTTGGGGAGTTCAGGGAAATTTTTCTTTAAACTGTAATGGCTAGTCAAATGCCCAAGGCTGTGTAGGAAAGTTCTCCCAAATCCAGAAGTAGAAATACCAATTTAAGGTAGAGGAAAGCTTACTGCGGTGACATGTGGAAAAGAGTGTGAAACAGGAAACTTCCCAATGAAAAATCTGGAGAAAGCCTCACTGGGGAGAATATATTTCTTCCTAGATGTGACTAAACGTCAGACTAAAAGATGGTGGAATCCATTTGTGACCTATAAATTTAAGCATCTGTGTCTAAATAAAAATTAATAATGAACATTATTAATAAACATGTGTATTAATAATAATAAACATCTGGAAAAGAAGATATGATTAGTTTGTTGAACAAATGTGAAAATAATATTTAACATCTCAATGATGGCTATGTATTGATCACTGACCGTAGATCCTCAGTCCACCCTCTGAGCTAGCTACTGATTTTCTTCCAATTCATAAATGAGAAAGCAAGACACTGAGAAGGTAAGGGCCTTGTTCTATATAATTCAGCTCATCAGAATGGAGATTAGAATGCAGGGATGTGATTTCATAGTCTGTGATCTTATCCACAGATTTATAAACACCATCATTTCTTATTTTGTTCAAAGAATCTGGGGAAAAATTAAGTGGGTATTGAAGAATAAAAGTTTCTGTCTATATCTCTAATGTGGGACTCTGGTTCTCTTAGAAGAGAAAGGCACCTCAGTGGCTACAATATTGTGACAGAAAAGGTCATTTGGATCACATTCTTCTGCTCTTATCCTTTATTCCCCTGCTGTTCTTCCTCAAAGTGCAGGAGAATGTCATGCCTGGCCCATGAGGGACAATTCCCTTGGGCCTTGGCCTCTCACTGAATCACATCTACTACTTATTGGAAGTGGGCAGGCCCATTCCTTGTAGGCAATGACAATGGCAGAATCACATGACATTGCCACACTCGCACATGGCATTTGAGGCTGCCGCTGTCAGCCAACTTCCCTGAGCCTGTTCATTCTCTTTAAGTTATACCTAAAATCAGAACCTAGAGGCATAAGGGACTGAAACTTGGCCCTAGCTGATTTCGTTTGACCATGAGACTCAGCCGTGCTGTTGAGAAGATATTCCTGCTTCAGTTAAGGGTTATGTCTGCATTGCTATCAGGAGGCTGGGATGATAGTCACATAATTTCTGGGGTGTTCACATCAAAAACAGTTTTGAGAGAGAGAGACCTGTCAGTGAAGGAGAACCTAGGTATGTGTTGAAGCGGTGAGGGTTGTTCTTCCACCTGGCCTGGGTAGTAGAAGGATGGGGGAGAGAGGGCGGGGATGGGAGACAAAATGTCTATAGGACAGATATACATCTGTGAGATTTGCAGAGTTTTGGCATCAACCAGAACACCCTTTGATTTTTCCCTGTTGCCTACACCAGTCGTTGCTCAGCCACCAAGAATAAACAAGGTCTGTAAGTTGGATTGGGGGTAATTCAGTAAAACTCTGGAGTGTGTAAATGTCTGGTGTGATGAGTGGAAAGATGACTCTAGAGGAATGGGAGGAGAAGTGGGCTTGGGCAGGACAGTGTACCCGTCCCCACCGAGCTGGGGATCAGTGGAACAATGCAGGCCCAGAAAAGTCAGTTGCTGTTGACCGCTCTTCTGGGTGGGAGAGAATTGGAAAGTAGTGATGTTTTGGGTTGTGAAGTTGCATTTGAGGTGACCTTAGATCACATTCAAGACCCCCCCTCCCCAACTCCCTCCCGTAAGGATCTTTATCTCCCCAGGAACTTTGCCCACCAAGGCCATTTCTTTTTCCTCAAAGCATTTTGTTTCCACAAGGCCTAAATTTCATACCTTCCCCTTCTGGAGCAAATGGGTTCTTTCTATTCCCATCTTGCTCAGGGGCTAGTGGTGTGCACTTTCTCACCATGTGTGTACGGGATGTGACTATTGGTTTGGTTTGGGGTAGGTCAGAGGAAAACTGCTGAATCATTTACCAGAACCTCTAGGAGATGATTGCAAAACAGGTGGGTCTTTCTATTTCACAGCTTGGGTCAGATGTAACAAACTGTTACATTTGGAAATGCAATTCACACCTAAGAATTTTTGTGTCACATCCCCTCTCTGTTCTCCAATCTTGCTATGACATATCCTAGTTGTAGTTACCCCTCTGCTACTAAGTTCCTCTGTTTTTGACTGAATACTAGGAAGCAACACTGGAACCATATGTGAACAAAGCAGACGATCAGGACCGTCCCAGACAGCTTTTCCATCTACTCATGAGAAATGAAGTATTGTAGAGACCTGTTGGGCCTCTGAGAGCATTTTACCAATGGAAACGTGGCAGGAGATTCACTGTAACACCAATGACTATATTAGTCTCTCTGTGTTTTCTATGCTGAGTCATTTGCCAGCACCTCCATCATGTGATTGCAAAATTGTAGACATTTTTTATGTTCCCTTGTCTCAGGTTTTTAAGCCTGGAAGACTGAGGATCAATCTATTATTGGACCATGGACAATTCACCAAGGCATTGAACTCTACCTTTAAGGCTTTTAGGAGTCAGCCCTCTGGTCCCTTTAGCATCATATGCTAAGACTGGTTGTGCAGCTACAAGCACCTTAAATACCTCCACATAAGTACCTATGCGTAGCAGTACTTGGTAACCCCTGAGGACATAATGGGGACCAGAATCAGTGGGACTAGCATTGGTTTGTGTCTGTGGCTTGGTCCCATTCTCCCAGAAATCTCATCTTTGCCACAATCTCACAGGAGTAGAGGTTCAGGCTCTTTTCTTGACCCCATAGAGATTATAACACATGGAAGGGGAAAGTCTGGTCTCAAGAAGGTGTCTACCCTGGGGTTTGCTGAGTGTCTCAGAGGAGAGGGTCTTCAGTCATAAGTCAACTCCCAGCTGACTCATGCAGGGAAAAGAGAGCTGGGAGGTGGGTGTGCATCCCAGCTACCTTCAAACAATTTGAGGGTGACGTTTGGAAGCTTCTTTTTTGTTTTTTTGTTTTTAAACACAATACAGCATGGGGGAAATCAGGGAACAGGAAAGGCAAAGGGCATTAATATGAATCCGTACCTTACTGTGTTCCAAAGCATATACAATTTACATGTGTTATCTCTTTGAACTTTCCACCTTCTGCATGGGCATTTTCATTAATCATATTTTCAAATGAAACAGCCTCAGAGATACTAAGTGATGTGCCCAAGGTCACATGGGTATGGAAAGTTTGTACACACACACGCACACACACACGCACACACACACACATGCACACACACACACGTGCACACACACACACACACACACACACACACGATGCATGCCTGACAAGCTGCAAGGTGCCCTCTATACTACCCTAAGAAGTGGTGGAAGCCATAGCAGACACATTTTAGCTCAGCAAAACAGAGAGTTCTGACACTTAGACTTCTGTTGGAATGGCTGCTCAGGTTGCCCAGAAGCTTTCTTTCCAGGGAATTTTTGCAGCAGAGGTTGGGAAACCTCTTAGTCTGGGGCCCCGTGAGGTTATCATGGGTGTAGGCAAGAGCACATTTTACATCCTTCGCAGGTCTGAACCTTTATCGCTCCGTCAGAAGGACCCTGACCTGGGGGTTAGGAGCCATGGGCTCCTGTTCAGTTATGTAGCTCAATTGCCAATTTCTGGGCCTCATTATTCTCATCTAGTGAAAGAAGATTGGACTATAGCACAGGCTTTTTAAACATTGTTAACCATAGAAACCTTTCCTCAAGTGGGTTATATATGTATCAATGTAGCTTTTTGAAATTATATATCTATATTTATACCTATGTACATAGATGCATATATACATATTATTATATATACACATTTTTATATGATTACATACACACATGTATATATGCATACATATATTTATGTGTGCTTGGGTGTATAGTTGCATGGTTTTGTTTTGATCTCTTCATTTTCCATTTTCCCTTTCTAAGCACGATCTTAGTCCATCTTTGTTTCAGGAGGATTTCCAGCACTCAAACAGAAGCTGTGTGAAGTCAGCTGTTCTCACCTCATTACAAAAGTGGTCAAGATGAAGCTATTCTGCTACAGAGGTCTTTGTGGGTAACAAGATGTGAGAAGGCATGCCTTTGAGGGTTATGGGAACCCTGAAGGAGATATTGCCCCATGTGAACATGAATTTGGTATTGGTGTGTGTGTGTTTTGGTTGGAGAGAATTCATCTACAACTGTCACTGAGCCTAGCTTCAAAAAAGCACCCCAGATTGGCCTCAAGACCTAGGAGGGGACGGCTGCTGGCATGCCTGGCTGGACTGACCCAGACACAGGACAACCCACTGTCAACAAAGAGTCTCACCATGTGAGGGCTGCAAGCTAAGAGCTGGATGACTTTTAGGGTCACTCTGGGCTTGGAAACCAAGGATGTAGCAGCAAGCATGATGGCCTGTGGGTTGGAAGGCTGTTCACCATTGTTTTCGGGCACCATGTGAGCCTCCTTGATCTGATGTGATTTAAGGAAGATGAAGAAATGTGGCACCTCTTTCATGGCAGAGTTTATACTGAGCTTTATACCCATAAAGTACCCTAGATGCAAACCATAAAGAAATGGCGGCCCTGGTTGTGTTTTTCCTCCTGCATCTCCTTCATCCAGAGGTGGGGCTCCACTGGCTACAGAACTGGAAACTGATTTCCAATCCCATACACTGCTGCTCTGGAGTCGAATGTGACAAGTCAAATGTGAGGGTTCAGCCATAGAAGATGTGTGGGAAAAGGTTAAGCTGGGACATAACATGGCAAGGGTTTATGAAAAGGTGGTGGGAAGTGGGGGATTGGTGGGGGGGGGGGAAAGAAAGCAGAAAATGGGAGACATGTGTGCAGAGGGAATAGAGGCAGGCCTGGTCTACAGCTGGTACCCAGTGATTGTTGTTCAATATGTAAAGGAGAAATCAGTCATTCCCATCTAGAAATGGATATTTATTCTGGCCATGGCAGCCTCCACTCGGGGAGGTCTGGCCTCTTCCTTCAAGAAAATGGACAGTCACAAAAGGAACTCAGTCGAGTCTGCTCTCATTGATCTCTTTCTTCAGGGCAGGAAGTTGAGGATCTTGGTGAAAACCTGGAAGTGTTCCATTTTTTCATCCAAAAGAGACAATGTCCTGGGTGCGATGTTACTACACGCAAGAAGCCTCTGGAGCCTCCTGTGGGCAGAGAGAGGAAAGACTGAGCTGGCTTCCTCGTGTTCCTTTCTGTGTACACGGGGTGCTTCAGCCTCACTCCCGTGGTCTAGGAGGTTTTCAGTGGTGTCTTGTTCGTGAATAGTTGTTAGTTGTTCTTCTTTTCATGGGGAGCGAAGTCAGGAATGATCTCTGTTGCGATCTTGGTTCCCTCACGCTTCTATACATAAGATTTTGTCACCTGCTTTTGTTACTTAGTTATATATGACTATCAGGAAATAGTAATCATCATTTTAATGGCCGCTTCTATTTTGTCACCTGCATGTGAAATGTGAACTTACCAAAATTTCCTTAATGATTCTCCTTTTGCTTCATAGCAATATCGTTCCCACTTTTTTTGCTTGTATGTTCAGCACTGTAATTAATAATCTTTATGTACCTGTCTCATTTTCTGAGGATAAATACATAAAGTGGGTTTGCTAGTTCAAATCATACTTGTATCTTTAAAAACTTGTACACATTAGCAGTTGCTATCTAAGAAGATTGTATCTGAGCCAGCCAGGTGGCTCAGGTGGTTGGAGCGCCGTGCTCCTAACGCCGAGGTCACCGGTTTGATTCCCACATGGGCCAGTGAGTTGCACCATCTATAGCTAAGATTGTGAACAACAGCTCTCCCTGGAGGTGGGCTGCCATGAGCAGCCGGAGGTTGGCATGAGGTGCCATGGCTTATCGTGTGCCGACGTGAGTGGCCTGCAGCCAGTGGCTGGCAGCCGGCGAGAGCTGCCGTGAGCTGCTGTGAGTGGCCAACCCAGGAGTAGTGATTGACTGCCTGGGGGGGGGGGTTGGGGGGAGAGCAGCGCAAGGCTCATAATACCTGCATGGGCCAGCGAACTGTGTCCTACACAACTAGACTGAGAAATAATGGCTTGAACTGGAGTGGAGGTGGTGGTATGCGGAAGAAGGAGGGAAAAAAAAAAGATTGTACCAGTTTATATATTCAATATCAAGATATCTGTATGGCAGTTTCTCCATACCTGCGCCTATACTGAATATGTCATTCTTTGAATTCATTGCCAGTCCAAAAGGATAAAGTGTTATCTTGATGTTTTAATGAGTTTCTTTCATTGGTAATGAGAGAATGGAAGTAGCCAATTAATGTTTTTAGCCTAGTTTTCTATAGGATTCCTAAAGGTCATATTTTGTGTTTGTATCATACTCTATTATGGGGATATACCATAGTCAATATTTCCCACTTGTTATTTAGGCTGTTTTTAATTTTTGGCAATTTTAGAGAATGTTGAGATGAGCATCTTATGCTCACACTTTATTGCAGGCATGTGTGTGTTTGAGTTCTGTTCTTAGAGTACAGAATATACCCCAGCAGCAGAATTATTGTCATACAATACAAACATTGAAAAATTATGTTGCATTGGTTAACTGTTTCTCCTTTTTGCTGGGAACATTACAAAGGAAAGAGGACATTCTGGGTCCTGGCCCGTAAGCACTCTCTGGTTCGTACCCGGCCACTTCCTTAGCCATTACTACAGTGCAATAG
Organism: Rhinolophus sinicus; assembly: GCF_036562045.2. Classification (NCBI taxonomy): domain Eukaryota; kingdom Metazoa; phylum Chordata; class Mammalia; order Chiroptera; family Rhinolophidae; genus Rhinolophus; species Rhinolophus sinicus. The sequence goes on along the minus strand of NC_133753.1, from coordinate 109,493,130 downwards.
CATTCCATCACTGTGTTCTCCATCCCTAGGAGCTTACCTTTACACAAGTAGATAGGGCCAGGGATCCCGTTATGTGCTAGCAATAGGTGAGGAGGAAGAAGAGGCCAAACCCCTCCTCGTGAGGGTCAAGGGGTGCGCAGGGGATTTCTACCCTCTCTCTTGCTGCAATCTTGGTCCCAACAGACATGTCTAAAACATTGCACCCACCCAGTGCAGAGTATATATTTTCATAAATAAATAGATCATTTACTGGGCCATAAAGTGAATCTTGAGAAATTCCAAAGATGTAAATCTTTGGAATGTTTTCTTGTCACAACATAATTAAATGAGAAATCAATAAAATGGTGATTAGAAAAAAAGAAGTATATTTTTAAATCACCCACAAATCAACAAATTTAAAAAGAGATGGAAAAAGTAGTGAATGAAATAATAACAACAACAGTACTTATTAAAAATTGTGGAATGCAGCTGAACTGGATAGAGGAAAATTTAGGCTTAAAACTCATATATTACAAAAGGCTGAAATTACGGAGCTGATCATATATGTCAAGAAGTTAAATAGTAAGTGAAATGAACCCAATGAAGTAGGAGGGAGAAATAATAAGACATAGCAGAAGTTAATGAACTTGGCAAACATACAACAGAGAGGTTTAATAAAGCAAAGACTAATTATTTGAAAAGGCTAATAAAATTGACAAACCTCTGGAGTAACTAATCAAAGAAAAAAGAGAGAAGTTGCAAATATTTAATACCAGGAACTATACAGGAGAATATTTTTACAAATACTTGTAGACCCTAAAAGATAAGCCAATAATATTAGAAAAAACTTATGCTAATAAATTTGAAATTTAAAACAAAACAGAAACATCACTGTCTAATACCTACTTAAAAAAATTGCAAACTTAGGTAATACTAGAACTATCAAAGAAATTGCATTAGTAATCAACAATTTTCTAGATGTCTTTACTGTTAATTTCAACTGAAATTCAAGGAAGGAAAACTTTTAACCTACAAACTATTGCAAGAAAGAAAGAAAGAAAAGGAACACTAACTATCTCATTTTATAAGGCTGACATAACCTTGATACAAATAAGAGAATAAAAAAGGAAAATTACAATCACATTTATGAGCTATAGACACAAAACGCGCTACAGTATGAACTCTCAAAATTAGCCCAACAATATATAAAAGATCAACACAATACAAGCAAGTTAAGTTTACACTGAAAATGCAGACCCCATTTAAGCTTAGATCAAGTAATGTAATTTTTCACACAAACACATCTGAAAAACTTATTATCTTAGTAAACAGAAAATATTTGATAAAATTCAACATCTACACATGATAACAACAAAAAACACCTTTTAGTACAACGAAATGGAAACAAATTTCCTTAATCTAATAAACAATATCTGTAAAACCTATGTAAACCATTTAATCAACCCTCACCTAGAAAGAAAACTGAGGTTTCCATCTTTCCCACCACAATGCACAAAAGCTCTTCTCTCCAGCTGTTTTACACACACAAAGTGTGTCATACCAGTATTCTCCTCCCAGCTCTTTTCCTTGGGAGGCTTGCATTTGGAAATAATCTCAAGTGACATCCTTTCAGGGAGTCTACAGAGATTAAAGGGGGAGAATATCCAGTAGATCCAAGGGAGAAAGCAGGTCTGTACAGAGATGGAGAGGGTTTGCAGCCTTTCGATCTCTTTTTCTTCCTTTAGGCTCTGTTTTCTGTAGACATCAGCATAGGACAAAGTGGGAAAGCACAATTTTGGCATTTGTTCTCCTTGTATCTCAAGTTGGAAGTTAAAACTCAGAGTCTTCTTATAAATTATAAGCGAGTTAATCCCCCTGGATATCCTTCCATTAAAATATTTTTCTCCTGTGGTATCGTTTCCTAATAATCTTTGGATATTTCTCCCTCTGTTTAATCAAAGTTTATGATGAAAGGACTTTTCTTATTCCTTTTTTATAATGAGTTTCTGGGGACTGAGCAGGAATTTCACCCCAATACTTTCTATTGGTAGAGTAAAGCCAGCATTGCATCATTATAAAGAACATTAAAAATTCTCAGCCTCATTGAGGGAAGGAGGCATAGCCTGTGCCTTCTAAAGGCCAAGCATCTCATGGGGAAAATGAGACGTCCATTATTGGCAAATACTTTAGTAACAAAGGAAGAGTTGAGGCTCAGTCCACAAGAGGTGGTGTTTCCCTCGGCTTTTCCACAGGCTTCATTTTCCCTGTTTTTACAGTTGTATGATTATCTAACCAGAGAGGGACACAGCCAAAGAATAACTGCATGTGTGCTATCATGGGCTCAGTGACAGCCTTGGGGACAATGCACATACAGAGCTTTATTTAATGTTGTCAGGTAATGACGAAGATGATAAGACAGAAAAAAAATGTGGACTTTAAGGCAAAGGATGAATGTGGAGTAAAAAGGAGAAGAATGAGAAATAAACAGATATGTCATAAATTACGTAGTAGACACTCAGAAGACTGTTGAAGATTCAGTGATAAAAACGAGAATGACTTTTCATGAGGGTTTTGGGATCTTCAAGGAATCAGGCTCGGAGGAAATTTTTAGAACTGACTCGTTGCCTCCAAGTACATTTTTGCGTTGTTTTTTCAATCCGTGCAACAAAAAGCTTTATCTCTTACTTTTTCTGTCTCTCTGTTTCATTTCCCATATTTGATCTCATCCTCCTTGCCTTTTAAAACATTATATGGTGTGATGTACAGTCCCCACCTGCATTTCACTACCTACCCCCGTTAAGTTTCCTTTCTTGGAACATGACATTCTACAAGTGGAGAACAAGTGTGTATCCTCAGTGTTGCCTTTTTATACGAAGAATGAATTTCATCTTTAGGAATTTCACCAGACTCTCTCTTTCCTATGTGATTTCCATCCTGGTTTTCCCTTCATTATATAAAATGACAGTACACCATATACCTGATTGCTTCATATCAGTGTTATTATCTGACATATTGTCCCCAAACCAAACTCTAGCCAGCCTGAGGGGAGGAGGGAACACACAATATACCCAGGAAAACCTGCCACAGGCAGACAATGGGAGCACTATGGGTGGGGTTCGTATGTGATAACCCTGGCACCCAGGTGGAAGGCAGCCATGGCACCCAGATGGAAGGCAGACATGTCAAATGGACCTAATCAGTCATAGCATAACCTTGACACTCCTTTTATTGCCCTAAATTTAATAAAAATAAAATAATCCCTTGAAAATGTGTCATAGGAAAAATGCAAAATGCTTGGGGGAATGAGTCGAGGCCGAGAACTTAGTTGGTTAGTCAATAACCACAAACTTGCAATTAACTGCTATCACCACAAACAACCCTTCTGGGTTCACTGTGTCGCAAGAACCGTTTTGACTCTTTAGTCATTCTAGCCACAGCAGGAACCTCCTGCAGATATCACTGTGGGCCTTAGATCAGAGACAGAGATGCTATTTCTTGCAAATTCTGAGACTTTTCATAGTTTGAATTGACACGAAGAAGCCAAGTCATAGGAACACTGGAGAAATAGTCCCTAAAGGAAAGGATTTTTAATATAATACAGATGGAGAGAGAGTGTCCAAATGTGGGCAATTCTTTCATTCAAAAAATATATATTAAGTACTTTCTCTGTATGTGGCATTCTACCAAGCACTGGGAATAAGATGGTGAGCAATGTCAGATTTAATTTCTAATCTTGAAGAGTGAGAAATACATTAACCAACAAAACAAAGCAAAACAAAACACACGTATATGATTATGAATGGTGGAAAGTACTCTGAAGGGAAAAAATTATAAGAGGCTATGAGAGGTTAACCTGACCTTTTATAGGGGTTGGGAACAACTTTCCTGAGGAGGCAATATTTGCCAGTCATGCAAACATACAGTTGAAGATGATAAGTGTTCTCTGATATGTTTAAACAATTATCTTGAGGTGATCACACATCCAGAGGTTCTGGAGTGCCTGAGCATTATGAGAAACAATGAGGAAATTTGTCAAAAATTAATTTCTTCTATTTTTCATAAAAATATATGGAATTCCAAGACAATAGGCAGAAATTAGTAAATTGGAGTCTTTGAGAATTTAAATCTTCTGTTTAACCAAAGGCTTCATAATAGTGCAAAAAACTTAAGACTGAGAGACAATATTTACAATTGCCTGTTGAAAATTTGGTATCTAAAATATATAAATAAATCTTTAAATTCTTAAGGAAAACAAATAACAAACAATTCTCAGAAGAGCAAACTCCAATAGCTAATAATTATTTGAAAACATAATAAACCTTACCAGTAGTCAGGGAAGTGGTCATAAAAACCACTATGATTTACCATTTCACACCTAGTAGACTGACAAAAATTATTAAGCTTTATAATACTAAGTATTTTGGGGAGTTTTATTGGAACAATACATTTATGAAGCAATTGGACAATAGCAAAGACAAGTGAGGGCACACATATTTTATAACCTGGCCATTCCACTTTAAAGATACACCCTAAGAAAATTATTGCACATGTAAACATAGAGGCATGGTAAAGAATGCTCATTGCAACTTTTTTATTAACACAAAATTGGAACCAACCTAAATTTCCTGAGAACAGATAAATAAATTGTGTTATTTGCATATATTGGATTATTATGCACCCATTAAATGAATGAGCATGTAAAATACTTACATGCATCAACATGGATAAATCTCAGAAATATATCATTGATTTGTTTCTCCCAGGGAGAGACAAGATAGCTAGGAGTTGGAGGTGAGAGGAGTATTTTATTTTTTATGCTTTTGAAAACTAAATTTTGCATCAAGTAAATATATTTCATTTAAAAATACAATTAATTTTCGAAATGTTGGATAATAAGGTTGCAGAGGCCTAGTATAGAATAAACCATTTTTAAGTTTAAAAACAGACAAAATGAAGAGCAATCAACTTACTTCTGCTCCTATTTATTTATTTTCTATTACAGTTGACGTTCTATATTGTTTTACATTAGCTTCAGGTGCACAATTTAGTGGTTAGACGTTTATATAATTTACGAAGTGATCCTCCCAATAAATCTACCATGGTGCTTATACAATATGTACCTCACACAATATGTAGTTATTACAATATTATTGACTATATTCTCTATGTTGTAGTTTACAACCGTGTGACTATTTCATAACAACCAATTTGTACCTCTTATCCTCTTACTTTTTCATCCACCCTAAGTTTATTGCAGCATTATTTACAAAAGCCGAGATATGGAAGCAACCTTAGTGCCCATCAATAAATGGCTGGATAAAAAAGAGGTGGTACATATATACAATGGTATATTACTCGGTCATAAAAAGAATGAAATCTTACCATTTGCGACAACATGGATGGACCTAGAGGGTATTATGCTAAGTGAAATGAGTCAGACTGAGAAAGGCAAATACCATCTGGTCTCACTTATATGTGGGATGTAAAGAACAAAATGAACGAACAAACAAAACAGAAACAGGTTTATAGATGCAGAGAACAAATGATGGTTCCTCTCATTATTTAAACAATCAAACTCCATAGTTGAACTCAGATAGAATCCAGACTGTTAGCATGGTTTGTCAGCCTGAGCCACTGCACTGACTGGGAATGAAAGCTTTTGGTTTTTCCCCCCATTATTTGTTTCTAATGATAAAGATAACAGGGAAAGACAAATGTAGCACGAAGCAGTGAGATACCAGAACCTACACAAGCAGGAAGAGGCTGGGGGCGACTGAGTCCTCATTCTCCTTCCATCTCTGCGGGCAAACACATGGCATGTGGAGCATCCTCTGCCCTGGGCAGCCTCTCTGAAAGCCCAGCTCCTCTGGCTGATCTCGTCAACTGTTGTCCTTCCTTCATCAAGATCATTTACTTCCTTTTGTTAGAAAATTATCACAATGTGTTGGCTGAGTTAGAACAAGGCGCTTGGCTGAGATCTGTCATATACATTGTCAGAATAATACATAAGTTGGCTGATGTCTGCAATGTGACCAACTCAGATCTTTAAGTCCTGGTGATTCTGAGTCCAACTCTCTAGTGAGGGAGAGCTGGTACCTTGGTCTCTTCTAACTGGAGGCGAAGGTCTAAGCTTTAATGCTGAGTTGACAGAGTCTCAGATCATTAGCTCAGTCTCTTCTCATTATTAAATTCCTCTTCTTTGCCTCCCACTAGCCTAGGCTTTCCCTTTTCACTGGAGGCTGAGCCCGTCTTCAAATTTCTTAGAAAAGCCCATGAAGAAGAAAAGACTTAGTTTCTTAATCCACTGAATGTCTGTTGCACGTCCTGACCCTCTGTTGATATCTCGTGATCCCCGGATGTCTGGGGCCACTCTATCACTACCTCACAGATCAGAACTAGGTGAGCATTGCCTCATGTTCCCCTTGGCTTGCTCACGGTTCAGCCTGCTCAGGAGCCTACTCTTGCTTCTATCGAGAGCTTCTAATTGGGTTGGTGTTCGTATTTCCTGAGTGTCTGAGCCTGTGATTTTGAACCTGATACAAAGAAGGATTCATGTCCCAGGAGGGAGATATCCCAAACTCAACTCTTCAAGTGACCCTGAACTGTCCCTGCCTCATGTTTCTCCCTCTATATGGTCTCCCCTCCCCCTCCCTTTTCATGTGGTTGGAATCTGTGAATACAACGAGCTATCACTTCCGCGAGTATGTTAGAGTGCATGGCAAAGGGAGATGACCCAGGGTGGGCCTAACCTCATCATATGAACCCTTTAAAGCAGTTTTTTCCAGCTGGTTGCAGAAGACAAAGTCATAGAAATTCAAAGCATGAAGAGGGTTTGACGTGCTAATGTTGGCTTAAATTCTGAGGGGACCATGTGGCAAGGAATGAGAGCAGCTTCTAGAAGCTGAGAGCTCTCCCTTCCCACTCCCCGATGAGAGTCAGCAAGGAGATGTGGCCCTCAATCCTACAACTGCCAGGAACGGAGTCCTGCCAACATCCTGAATAACCTTGGCAGCTGATTGTTCTCCAGATCTCCCAGACGAAAGAACAGCCTGGCAGACACCTTGATTTTGGCCTTCAGAGACCCATAGCAGAAAACCCAGTTGAGTCTGCCCTGACTTCTACATTTCTATGAGACAATAGTTATTTTAAGTTGCTAAATTTACAGTAATTTGTTACACAGCAATAAAAAATAAATACAGCATTAATCAAAGATAATCCACCTGACAATTTGACATCTTTTTAGGATAAAGCAAGATGGACAAAATGGGAGGAGAAAAAAGAAGACAACCTTCACCTCACCTGGAATGTGATCCAGAGGAAATGAAAACTGACATCCGTTCTCTTCTGTTTTTCTCCTACGTTAACGTACTCTGCTTCATCTGAATCTCTTCTTTGTTTTTTTCTTTTCTCCATTTTCTCTCGCGCCTAAACTGAGATTGTGTGTGTGAGACTGTGCCTGGGAGTGTGCCTAGGTATGTGAAGAAGAGACATGGGTTGATCCATTGAGAGTATTACCTTCTGAAGCAAACAGGATCTCCCTCCTGCTTCATGGTCCAAGCCAGTTTTCTCTTCTTAGAGAAGCCTTGTGGGATCAACCACACAGTGAGGTGTGAGCTATGAGCTATTGTGAGCCCTGTGCTGGGAGTGGGATAATGATGAGCGGATAATATTTACTGAGCACTTGTTCTGCATCAGGTACTGTTTTAAGTGCTTTATATGAATTCATTGAATCCTATAACGATCCCATTGAGGTTGCAGTATTTTTATCACTGTTTCTCAGGTGAGGCACAGCCAGGTCAAGCAAACTGTTCCAAGATTGTGTATTTAGACAGTGGTGGAACAGGGATCCACACTTCAGCTGTCTGGCTGTAGAGTGTGCACCCTTAACCACTACACAGAAAATCTTTATCAAAGTCAAAGTTCCTTCTGGGAAAACCTAATATATTATCTGGATCCTTGTAAATTACAAGCCCCCTGAACCTTCTCTGCACCACACACATGGTGACTGTCCCTGGTCCTCTTAGAGCTGCCCTGATCTTTGGGATAAGGTCGGATCCCCTGAACCTCCTACGGGTGGTGGTGAGAAGTCTTAAGTGATTTTCTTATGTCAGGAGGTATCCTTGAGCATCTTTCTGAGTTAAATTGGGAATGAAAGGAGAAAGTGCTAACATGGTGGGGCCTGCAGGTCATGGAGACTTGCCACTGCTTGGACCTACTTCCTGAGATTCTGAGGGAGAATCCTCCCACTGTTGTCCATGTGCAGACAGCCAACTCTGCCCAGACAAGTCGTCCAAAGAGATCTCTGTCCATGCCCCTAGCCCAGTAAAATCCTCCCGGTGGTCTCAGAGCAGGCTCCCTATCACTAGCTGGGAGACGCAGATGGAAAAGCAAAATGATAGGCTTGTGGCTTTTTCCATTAATTCTTTAGCTGCTACACCCGAGGACTTAGTGGGGTGGGGTGAGCAGATTACTTCCTGTGCACAACCTCAGGTCGGGTTGTATGAGTCTCCTCCCTGGTGACAAAGCAACCATGTCAGAAAGTTTCTTATAGCTCCAAGCTCTAGCAGTGTCCCTTTATATACATGTGGCAAATCTGAGGTACACAGTTTCATTGCAGAGCTCATACTTGTCTGCCTTAGGGGATTACTTTTATTATGATTCCTCCAAGCAGCCCCAAAGATTTCCTGTGAAGGCTGTGAGATTGTGTGTCCTCATTTTTAAATGTAGGATGTTATTTGTGGCTGACGTTATTAGTTGCCTATCTAATAGCCATCTCCCCTTCTTCCTCATTAAGAAGCCCAATTTTGCTCAGAGTGTTAATGTGCCCAGAGAAATAATACTCACCTTTATACAGACCCCTTTGCACGTAGGGGTTTGCATGTGACAGTTCTAGCCCATGAAAGTCACTGAATAGGGTTTCTAGAAGAGATTTTTTTTAAAGGTGGTCTTCTCTTTAGACTTTTGTTCCGTCTTGTCATGACTGGAGAAAGATACTACTTATAATGTATGACTGTGAATTGACTGTGAGGGACTGTCTCCTTTTTACTAGTCCGTTCTCTCCTTTTCTCTTTATCACAATGTCTTGTTTCCAGTCTGCATTTTTTTGCCCATGGAATCGCTGCTGATGCTCTGATAAGCACTCTTTAGGAATTACCCTCCCACTACGCCTTCTAGAGGAAGTCACATAATGCTGCGGAAAGCCATGGGATGGGAGGAGAGTGACAGAAAAAACAGATGTGCCAGCAATTAACTGAGGACAAGTGAGGAGAGAGAGGTCTCCCAGGCCCCCAGGACTTGGCCACATTTCAGACCCTGAAACTATGACATGTGAAGTTAATTCCCAAAATGGCTAATTAAGGTTAAATTCCCTGCTAGCTCAAATGCATGGCAACTTCAAGTCAAAATTATATCCATTTATAGAGATGTGATATATTTCAAATTCTGGAGTTTTTAAATTTTATACATGTGGATTGATAATTTTAAGTGCTGAGGCATACTTTGTATCAATGAAATACTTATTAGTGAAAAAAATCATTGGACAATCTAATAGGATCTACAGCTCTAATAAGAAAGTTCAGCAATGTTGCTGGGTACAAGATAAATACAGAAAAATTCAGTTTTTAGACACTTACAACATGTAATTATAAAATATAATTTTTAGAAAGGATTTTACTTATAATAGGAACAAAGTCTCTAAGGTATCTAGGAATAAATAATAGGTGTGTGTGGCTTTTATGGAGAATGCTATTTTTAAAAAAGAAAAGAAAAATAAATTCTGAAATGTACTTTGTCCTTGGATAAGAAGATTTAATATTCCTGCAGATGTCAATTCTCCCAAATTAACTCACAGATGCAATACCATTCTCATAAGAAACCCTGCAGTCTTTCAAGGAACTTAACAAGTTATTTTTAAAATTTAAACAGAAAATGAAAAGGCTTAGAATAACCAAGAAAAACATGGAGAATAAGATGGGGGCTTACCTTACCAACTATCAATATTTGTTACAAGGCTGTAGTTATTAAGGCAATGTAGTATTTACACAGCGATTTTTTAAAAAGACAAGTGGAAGAGAATAGAAATTTCAGAAACAGACTTCTTCACATTTAGACTCCATAGATGACAGAGGCATGAGAAATGAAAATGAGGGGAGAAAAGAAGGAATCTCATCAATGTTGCTGGGCTATTGGTTATTCATGTAGGCAAATTAAATTACATCCCTAATTCACACCATCACCAGCTAGGAATGAAAGATTGTTAGAGACTTGAATGTAAGAAATAAATTTTTCCAAGTTTAAAAGAAAGTATAAAATATATGTATGACTTTAGGATAGAGAAGTTTCCTTAACCAGACACAAAAAGAACAGACCATAAAAGAAAATACTAACATGTTTGCCTAAACTGAAAAAAAAAAAAGAAAATCTGCACATCAAAGAGACCACATGGAGGACTGGCCTTGTCAAGTCTGTGGCCACTGCAGCCCACAGTAATGTAGCTTCCTGCACCACTTCAAAGGCAATGGCAGGAAGTTCAGGTGGAGCTTGCTGCAGATGGGCCCTGCCTCAGAACCAGCCTCCCCCAGAAGAGGCTGCCTTTGTCATGCAAGACAGAGAGTGAACTAGCAGAGAGAGCAGCCTGCTCTGGGAAGTTCTGGTAGATGCGGAAACCAGTTCCTCTCTACATGAAAATGTAGCTGTGTGATTGAACCCCATCAAAATGTTATTTTGGCAGATACAGAAAAGTTAAGTTTATCCCTCTGTGGTAAGGAATGCCTCGTATTTCAAATCTTATCCATGTCAACTTTCTTTTGCACCTCTTACTGACCCACCTTCTGACTCCACCTCATTATTCATTGTAACCTAAGGCTTAGGGTGTTTATATTTGGAATAGAAAGTATCACCAAACTGATCCATCATGCAGGCACTAGTCATGTGTGAAACTTCATAGCTTAGTGCTTAGAACGAACGCTTAATAAAGTTGTGTGAACTATAAATCACTATAATATTAAAGAGTCTTTAAGAAATTACTATAAATGTTTTCAACACATGAAACATTTTCTTCATGTTTTATGTGTTGAAAATATTTATGTGGTATATAAATATCCATATACCTCTCCTCCAAATTAAACAGCTATCAAGTTTACCATATTTTCTTTTTAAAATGCCATCGTCAATATTATTTGTGCCCTGAAATTTGCTCCAATTCAAACATCAGAAAAGGTTTAGAAAAAAGTATGACCTGGCTTTGTCAGCTACAGCATCACATTTCTTCTCTCCAATAAGCCCACCACAAACACCTGGGGTCTAATGCTGGGAAAAGCGAACGGACCCTCCTTGACACGTCAGCAGGTACGGAGAAGGAGGTGCCTGTGGTTGGTTGTTTCGGTAATGCACCAAACGTAGGTTACATTTTTACTGTCAGAATAGAAATCCAACCATGTCAGAGCAGAGGCTTTTCCTCAAGGCCAACATTTATGTGCCACACTCCACCTTCATTAAAAACAATGAATACATATAAAGCCCACACTGATGAGGAAACTTTTCAGGGGAGAATCATCCAGGGCCAATGAAGGGATTTCTTCCACTGAGACCTCTATTCCATTCCATTTGTTCCAGGCGTTCTGAGGAGAACCCAAAGGTATACATTAAACTTTTACCTCTAGCCTGATGACCTTCAAATTTAGAGCTCGGGGCAGACTTCTCTCCCCAGCTCCAGGCTGGTCACCCTAATTGACTTCTAGCACCTTCACCTGGCTGCCCCATGGACACATCGAACTCAAGGGTCCAAAACTGAACTAATTATTTCCATTTCCTTTCCAAACAGAATCTTCTTAAAAGCCCCAGGATTCTCAAATTTTCCTTTACAAACTGCTCCTAAGTGACCCTGAACGTCCCTTTTCTTTTATGGCGGCAAAAATTCACATAACATAAAGTTAACCGTTAGTCATTTTAAAGTGAAGAATTCAATGGCATTTAGTACTTGCAGTGTTGTGCAACCATCACTGCTATGTACTTCCGAGACATTTTCATCACCTCAAAAGGAAACCTCATAGCCACTAAGCAAGCACTCCCCATTACCCTCTTCCCTCAGCCCATGAAAACACAGTTAAGTCTCTATCTCTATGGGTTTGCCTGTTCTGGATGTTTAAGGTAAATGGAATCATGCAATATTTGGCATTTTGTGTCTGGATTCTTTAACCTTGAATGTTTTCAAGGTTCTTCCATGTTGTAGCGTTAGTACTTCATTCCTTTTTGTGGCTGAATAATATTTTGTGTGGATATACCACATTTTGTTTATTACTCCAGTTGATGAACATTTGGGTTGTTTCCACTTTTTGACTATTGTGTACAGCGCTGCTATGAATATTCACGTACAAGTACAGTAGTACCTTGGTTTTTGAACGTCTTCGTTGATGAACATTTCGCCATTTAACGCCATAAATTTGATGGATCTATGGCTTAATTAGATAGTAAAATTCACGCTAAATTTGTGTTTTAGGGGTTGATTTTAAAGATCTGGAACAGATTAATCCATTTTACATTACTTTCTATGGGAAAACTGCGCCTCGGTTTTCGAATGTTTCTGAACTCGAACGGTCTTCCAGAACGGATTACGTTAGAAAACTGAGGTACCACTGTGTATGAATACTTGTTTTCATTTTGGGGGGGTATATACCTAGGAGTGGAATTTATGTTTAAACTGGAGCAACTGCCAAACTGTTTTCTGCAGTGGCTGTACCATTTTACATTTACATTGTGCATTTTACACTCTCACAGCAATGTATGAGGGTTCTAATTTTTCCACATCCTTGCCGACACTTACTTTCCTTTTCCTTTCTTTTTTTTTTTTTTTAATTCTAGCCATCCTACTGGGTGTGCAGTGCTCTCTCATTATGGTTCTGATTTGCATTTCCTAAAATAAATGACTCATGGTGGCTGAACATCTTTTCAGGTGCTTGCTTGCCATTTGTATGTCTTCTTTGGAATAATGTTTATTCAATTCCTTTGCTAATTTAAAAATAACACCCTGACTTTTATTGAGATTTAAATTTGAATCTCTGGCTGTAAGCCTGGTGTGTATGACAGTCACTTAGCTGAGTGCCCAGCAATTGCAGCAGAGAGCTTTCACTTCCATACTTGTTTGCTTGTACTCTTTTTGAGCAGGGAATTATAAAGGAAGTTGATCAAGACTCTAGTGAACATTTTGTCTTGGGTAAGGGCATTATAATGGACACAGATGTGCAAGAGAAAAATTTGCAGTAATCCTTGACTCCCCTGTCTCCTTAACTGGCCATGTCTATTCAGTTGTCATGTGATATTAAGAAGAGACAAATTTATAGTTCACCTTAGAAACAGTACTAAGTTTATGGTCATGTGTTCTCAGATACTAACCTTCATCCTGGCTCGTTTTATATTAATATCTATATTTTTCCTTAATTTAAAAATTTTGTTATGTGGTACAAAATTTTGCCATCTGCCTCAAATTTGCCTTTTAAAATCCAAGGTTAAAGTAAAAAAAAAAAAAAAAAAAGAAGAAGTCTTATAGAGTTTAACTCCTATATAATTCTGTAAAAACAAAACAAATTTTATTGTTTTTCTAAGTACTCATGATATACATGTTTATTTAGAAAATTTAGAAATTTCATACAAGCAAACAAGTAAAAAGGATAAAATAAAAGCCTTCTATAAACTCACCACTAACTATTGTTAATATTGTGGCATGTATCCTTTCAGTCTTTATCTATCTATCTATCTATCTATCTATCTATCTATCTATCTATCTATCTATCTATCTATCATCTATCATCTCTACCATCATCTATCATCTATCTACCTATACCATTTATTAAAAATGGGATTATATTGTAAATTCTTTCTGATAACCTGAAATTTTCATGTCACAATTTATCATGCCGATTTTCCTTCATGATTAACTAGACTTCCATGGCTGTAAGTTTTTAAAATGTGATGTGCATTAAGTCTCACTGGATCAGGCTGTTAAAATAAATACTCCAAGTCTTGCTCCCAGAGATTAGGATTCAGTCCTCTGGACCTGTGCCCAGAAACCTGTATTTTGAGCAAGACCCTGACCGACTCTGATGCAGGCTGTTCTTTGACAATCTGAGAATCACCTTTTTAACCCATAATTGTAACTCTTGCTTAATTTTCCACTGTGTGGCTATACCATTATTTAGTCAACCAACTTATTTCGGGACTGTTAAACTATTCACACGTTTTCACTACTTTTTCAACACATCTGCTATAAACATCTTTATATTTACAGTTTTGCCCTTATTTATGATTGAATGTTTTCTGATTATACTCAAAGACTATGTGACAGTGATAGTGCTTGATTACTCTTCCTGTAAGTGTGGAATGGGAGATTGAAGGTACAGAGAAGTGAAAGTGGAAGCAACTGAATGTGTGAGGAAGGGAGAGTCAAATTCCATTACACGGAGTTTAGAAGCCGAAGGAGGTTACACACTTTGGCCCAGCCAGCAGGTGTCTTACTTCTCTAGAAACTAGAGGATGGACTAAAGCCACCCCTTCATTGAAAGCTTCAAAGTGAAGCCTCAGCCTTGGGTCAAGGAGAAGGGTGACAAAGATGAACTAGAACTTAAAGCAAACAGAATCAGTGGAGGGCCTCTGGGGGGAGATAGGGCTATGGAAGTTCTCACACTCTGCGGTTGTGAGTATCTACACGTGAGAAGCCTACAGGAAGAACTCTATGTTTATAACAACGCTCTGTGGTTCTAACTTCCTCTTCCCTTTTCTTCCTTTTCCTGTCTATACATACCCTTCATCTTGGCATGCAGGCCAGAGTATGCATGCGGCTTGCCATGTCTGTATGCACTGGGTTGCAACCCTTTGTGTTTCCCGAATAAATACCTTTTGGTGACAAAACACCTAGTCGATATAATTTTTCAGTGGACAAGGGATAGTGCAAGGAGAGAGAGAAGGGGATAGAGAACACAGGGTCTTCGCCCCAGTTCAGCTAGTGGAAGAGAGAGATCCTGAGCCAAACATGAAAGCATTCTTTCCCTTGAAACTTTCTGAATGACACCAAGGCACAAGCAGAACTGCTTTGCTGCTGAAATGTCAAAATCCCTCACCAAGGAAGGGGGAAGAGGTGTCAACATTACTGAGCCATGAGACACAATGGGGTCTGAGGGCTTCAAAGAAAACACAGCATCCTTTTGGTCTCTATGGGCTGTTTGCTCATAGGACATTAGAGAAGGCGAGTCCAGTGGTGGCACAACAGGTAGTGCTGTGGTGACTTGATGTAGCTTCTTCGAAAGCTGTGTCAGGCTTGGCAGGGAAGAAGAAGTCAGTGCCAGGGAGGAGGACAATTGGAGCTCCATGGATTGGCAAAGGACTTGTTTGTGAGCACTTGTGAGGCACTTACTTTTGGGGACTTCTAGGGAACTATGTGGCAGGAGAGGAAGGGTGAGGTTGTGACTGAGGTCCTTGGAACCTAAAAGTTCTATGTGTAAAGTAAAATATTGGTGTCTCATGGACCAGAGCTCCAGGGCAGGGCCCAACTACAAGGCTGTGGAGTAGACAGTGTGTCTGGAAAGGATGGTTCACGTCTGTGTGGTGTGTGTGTGATCACAGGAGTGGGTGGGGGAAAGACACCTGCTGAATAACTGATCAGAAACCTCCCCATAGTGACCAGCAAATAGAGGTTATTTCTAAGAAAGCCTGGCCTCTTAATCTCATTTTGAGGCTAGCGAGGGAAGCCAATGTTCCCCTCCACCCCATTCCCACTGCTCCCCACCCTAAGGACACTGAGGGGGGGTTCTTGCCCCTGATTTTGAATCAGCTCTAACGAAGCCCACTCAGCATCCTGCTCCATGCCAATCAGAGTGCGAGTAGGGAAGGGAAAAGGGGAGGAGAATCTGGGGAAGACGCTGCTGCTGAGGAGGGTGTCCCTGTGGTACAAATAAATGCAAAGGGAGCTTATGGAGTGACTGGGGTGGAAGAAGGGGGACAAATGCAGTGAGGAAAGCAAACAACCTCTAGGTGTCTGAGTCGGTCCCAGGAAAAGCCAAAGAGAGTCCAGAACAGGCTGCGGTAACTTCTTGTTTCACATTTCACTCAGCTCCACAAAGAGCAGCAACAGCTATCAGCCACATCAAGATTGCCACAGCGTCTGCTTGACTTTATGAATTAATTTGGGGAGAATTGTCATCTCTAAAATGCTGAATGTTCCAAGCTGCGACATTTAGCAGTATTTGGGATTCAAGCAAGAGCAAGCTGACTCACAGTAGTACAGACAGACAATAAGACTGTATGTTTCGCAGATGACAAGCAGTCTGGGGGTAAGCAGTCCAGGGCCGCTGTAGTAAGTGTACATTGTTACTCAAAGTGTCTCTGACATTATCTATACATGTTGGTTTTTCATCCTTATGCTATTGCTTCCTTGGCACTAGATAGCTGCAGCTGCTTCAGGCATCACATCTGATATCAACAAGGAAAAATGAGGAAGAAGCTACCCCAGCCCCTTTCTAGGAAATAGAAGGTTCAACATAATGATCTTTGGGGTTCCTTCTGGCCCTGAATTTCTGGAGTTCTCCCACTCCCCATAACAAGCACCTTTTGGTTTCCTTCCTTTTGGCTTGCTTTCTTATTTTTTCCTCTTTTTCTCCTGTATGGTCCACTCTTTTATTTTCCTTTTTCTCCTCTAACGTTCATTGCGACTGCCAGGGGCTCCCTCTGGAAAAACCCTGTCTGGCACTATTGCACTATTTCACTCGGACCAAAATGGTCCCATGCTGGTGACCTGAGGGCTGCCCTCTTTGATTCAGGGTCCCAGGAGGCCTGATTTATGAATTTGGGGAGGAAAGGAAGGCAAGTTATCTGGTAACTCTAAACCACCACCTTCTTAGTTCCTGCTTACACTGACTGTCTGCATGGCGCCCTCTTGTGTTCAGACTGAGTTCTTTTGCTGTCTAGGCTGTAGTCCAGAGTTTCATTTTTTTTCCACATGAGGGAGCAATTCAGGGAAAATAAAACGTTAGAAGACATTTAAAATTAAAAAAAAAAAATAGTTGTACTGAGTTTCAAGAGAA